>NC_069504.1:979124863-979254863 GCF_027579735.1 Bombina bombina
TTACCACCAGTTACCATTACTCTCTAGTAGCGGCCCAGCGGGAAGTATCGGCCCAGTGTCCTGTGACTGTGTGTACTGTATGTACCTTACCTTAGCACCGGCTCTCCGCTCCTCTGTCGTCCTCCGCTCCTAGTCCTGAGTCGGACTCCTCAATCTCCAGGCAGTGGGCAGGCACTGGCAGCACCTCCTCCGGCGTCGACTCCACACAGTCCAGCAGCTAGCTTAGCTAGGGCAGCACGATCCGGTCGGGCACACAGTAGCACACACAGAGGCTCTTTAAGCAGCAGCTCCGCTCCCTCTACTCTTCCCGCCAGTGACAGCGCGCGCAACGTCAAAATGTCACATGGCCCACACCTGTCAATCAGCAGCCCAGCAGGCACGCCTCCCTGCAGTGCTGCTGAAGCTGTGATTGGCTGAGGTGACCTAGCTCATCATGGAGGCGGTTTTGAGAACCGCCTCCATTGGAGCTTGTATCAGGCAAAGGCAAGTCACCAGTGGGTGGCGCAGCTCCAGATCCATGTTGCGCAATTAATGGAGGGCAGCGGACCGGCTCACTGCCTCTTAATTGCGCAACAATGGAATATGGATGCTGAATATTTGCACGGCGCATGCGCAAAGCGCTGTAACATAATAAGTAATCCCATGGGGTGTGGGGGGGGGGGGTACCCTTGGGGCGAGGGTGGGCGTGGCCAACAAAAATAAAAATCTTTTTTTTTCCTCATTGGACAGGGGAGGCACTGCCTCCCCTGCCTCCTATTACTGCACGTCACTGTCCCCTTCTGATAATGTATGTTTTTTGAGGAGGAGAGTATCTACGTCAGACATAGCTTAGGTGCATGGTTTATCCAATGAAGGGGACTACCTTACCAGCTTTGGATCCGCCCCCCCCCTCCCAACTATGGGGTTCGGGATAAATAGCTTATCCTCCATACTCCCTTTTTGGCAGAGTTATGTAGCCTCTGCCCTGTTCGTAGAGCCTGTGTCACAGTTTGTATCTATATGAATGTCACATTGGCTCTCCGGATGTTATTTCTTATATTTATTCTTCTGTGTTTCAATGTCTCCAGACTGTTTATTTTTATAATTTTGGTAAAGCTGTTAGCTCACATAAATATTCAATGTTTGTGTTAGATCTACTGGTTTGGTGTTTAAAGTTCAAAGGTTTCGGGGCGACCAATATATGTGTTCCCCCATATTTCAGAGAGTGATATCCTGACGATAACCCTGGATAGTATAGGTGGCGTGGTGGTATCTTAATGACAACGGATGGTGACACCGGTAAATCTGAATAATAAACCTGAGATATATGGTTACTCGTGGGTGAAATTTTCACCCCTTACCCAGCAAACTCTTATACTGACTGCCCACTGGGTTGATATACTTACTTAACCGCCCTGAAGGGGCTACAGAGTTTTTGTAGTCCTGATAGCTCTATATGCCATGCTAGAATATACACCTTTAGAGCTTGCAGCCTTTATATCATTATTTTCTCTGATATTATGCCACCTATATTAATGTGAACAGTTATATTTTTAAACATATTAGTACTTAGATCTTCCTGTGTAGCAGTCCTTGCAGTTTTGTTTTTCTGACACAATGTTGAGTACTTGTAAATTCAATGTTATTGTTATTAGCTTTATTAATGTGTCCTCAGTGGTTGACCAAAGTCTCTGGTCCCTTAAGGGGACCTGTTTGCTTGGAGGACGATGTGAATCGACAAAAACAAAAAATGAGGTATTCAGAATATCATGTCATGTCGAGTTGCTTTGTGTTGATTTTTCCACATGATGTAATGTATTTGATTGTTGTTTGTTTATACCTACATGTCATGTACAAATTGTATCTTTTTCGATATGACTGTAATGTAAAAGCCATTCTTACCTCAATAAAAATATTAAAATAAATAATAATAAAAATTATTATTATTGTGTCTATTCTAAATATAGTTTCATTGACTGTGGATAACTTATTTTGGATGTAATGTATTCACTTCATGTATCTGAGATTATATAAATTGTAATGAAGTGATGAATGAAAGTTATGGTGTGTGATAGTGTGTGCAAGTGTAATTGTATGATATAAAAGACTGTTGAAATGGTAATTGAATAGTATATGTTTCTGTGTTGATTATAACCTGGTGTATTTTTGTAGTAAATGGTAAATGTATTATTGGTGTTTAGAAAAGAAATAATAGTTCAGGGTATGTGTCTTATTCTAATCTATTGATATATTATCAAATGTCGGATGTATTAAGGATGTATATAAATCTTAGAGTATGCTTGCATTGTCTGTGAATGTAAAATCTTTGGATTAAAAAACATGCTGTAAAGTGAGAAATATATTTATTAGTTAAATGCTGCTAGATCTAAATTGGCATTTAGGCCAGAAGGGTATAGAGTTTTCAGTTTAAAGGTCCAATATGTTTCACGTTGTCTTAATTTATTTAACCTGTTGTAATCAGATGATTCTGGTACCAAGTCTATAGGATGATATCTAAAAATATGAGGGTTACCCTGGTGTTTTTGTAAACAGTGATTGGGGATGCTGTGCTTGATCTTGTTTTTTTTGCAATTTTTGCAGTTGCGATGATGCTCACCCCATCGGGTCCTGACCTTTCTGGAAGTACGCCCTACGTATTGAAGGCCGCATAAACATTCTATTAAATATATCACAAAAAGGGAGTCACAATTGTAGAAACCTTCAATTGGAAAAGACTCCCCAGTAATTGATGATTTAAAAGTTTTTATGCCAGATTTAATAAATCTGCAAGAATTACATCCTGTTTTGCCATATTTGTAGACTCCCTGAAGACCAAAAATCCCTTTGTTGTGTCTGTTTGTTTCTTTTTTATAAGATGTGACGTGTTTGACTATTTTGCTTGGAGCTAATTTATTCCTCAGAGTGGGTGCTCTTCTGTATACTACTCTTGGTTTATCTTTAACAATACTTTTAAGAATAGGATCTCTTTGTATAATGTACCAATGCTTATTTAGTATTTGTTGCATTTTGTAGAAATTGTTGTTGTATTGAGTAATAAACATGATGTTCCCCTGATTATCCGCTGACTCTATAGTGGGACTCAATCTCTTCTTATTTTGTAATATTTGATTTCTGTACAAATTTTTTGTTCTAGCAAGAGCTTGGTTTAAGAGACTGGGGGATAACCTTTTTCTATAAATCTATTATATAATATTTGACTTTGTTCTAAAAAGGTATTAAGTTCTGTACAATTCCTCCTTATCCATCTAAACTGACTGTATGGAACATTGTGAATCCAACTTCTATGATGATTGCTATGATATTGCTAATAATAACTATTGCTATCAGCATCTTTGAAGAAGGTTTTAGATATTATCATGTTATTGGGACCGCAGCTAAGAACAAGATCTAAATATTCAATGGCGTTAGTTTGTATGTTGGCAGTAAAATTTATACCCATGTTGTTTTGGTTGAGGTGTGTAATGAACAAGTCTGCTGAGGATCTGTCCCCATTCCAAATAAAAATGAGGTCATCGATGTACCGGCCATAGAAGACCAGGTTAGCCCCAAAATCCGCGTGGTATATGTATCTCTCTTCAAATAGACCCATGAAGAGATTCGCAAAACTAGGGGCGAACCTGGTCCCCATGGCCATGCCCTTGGTTTGTAAATAAAAACGATCTTGGTATATGAAATAATTGTGTTGCAGAATGTAAAAGATGCTTTCCAAAATGAATGCTCTTTGTGCATTGGGTAAATATGGATCTTGTTCCAAAAAATGAGATACTGCTGAAACCCCTAATTCATGTGTTATGTTAGAATACAAAGAGTTGACATCACATGTGATCCATAGTGTATTTCTATCCATAATTGGAATATCATTGATTAATTGTAAGAGATGAGTGCTGTCCCTAATGTATGAGGGCAAAGAGATAACAGATTTCTGTAAAAACTGATCAATGTAGAATGATAAATTGTAAGTTAGATTCCCAATTCCTGCTATGATTGGTCGTCCGGGGGGGATTGGTTTTGTTTTTATGTATTTTGGGTAAGGGATAGTAATGGGCTATGCCTGGATTGGATATTTTTAGAAAATCTTTTTCGTTTTTGTTAAGTATCCCCAGGGAAGCTCCTTTATCAACCAGTGTGTGATATGTTTGTAAATATGATTGAGTCGGATCCTTAGGTAAGATTTTGTAATAGTTTTCATCCCCTAAGATTCTATCTGCTTCTCTAATGTAATATTTGAGGTTTTGTATAATGATCCCCCCTCCCTTGTCCGCATCCTGAATGATGATGTTGGGATTATTTTGTAAGCTATGTAATGCTTTTTTATGTCTATAAAATGAAATATCTTTTTTCCGAGTAACAGATTTAAACATCTTTTCAAAATCATCCAAAACCAAATTTTGATATAGTTCTATGTATTTATTACCTGTATTGGTGGGGTTGACATTAGATTTGTTTTTCTCAGTGGTGTGTATATAATCGTCAAAAAGATGGTTTGTGAGATCCTCAATGTTAGATTTAACACATGGAGTCGGTCTGTTGGCTGGCATGGTGTTTGTCAATATCAGCTGAGATTCTGTAATGTCATGATTACCTGCTTTAAATTTTTTGTTGGCTAAGTATTTTTGTAAAGTTAGCTTTTGAGTAAAATTGTTCACATCTACAAAGAGATCAAAAATCTTAGGGGCATTGGGTGGACAAAATGATAATCCCTTTTTTAATATCCTTTTCTCTTCAATGGATAATGAGTGGGATGAAAGATTGAATATACCCTGATCTAGTCTGGATAGTTTCTCTTTCTTGTTAATGTGAGTGGGCTGAATCTGTTCTGGTGTTCAAATTGTTCATAATTGACACTGGAATGCTGTGTGTTATCTTGATTGTGTGTCCAATTGTGATGTGTTTGGGGATTGTGATATGGTGGTCTGATTCTGTGTGATTGAGTGTTGTAATGATTATGGTCATATGGAGTTGGACTATTGTCTTGTAAACGTGATCTAATGTGATTGTGAGGACCCCATGTATGTTCATTCTGGGGTAGATGATGTGATCTGTTGTGTTGTTGTGCTTGAGTGGTTTGGTATGATGTAGAAGGTGGATATGGTCGATAGTTGGATTTGTATGATTGTTGTTCTCTAAATGAGTTGTTACGATAGTACTGTGGCTTGGTATCTGTTTATGAATGGGATTTTTGTAAGTATGAGTGTTATTAAAAATAGTGTCATGTTTGTAATCTACCTCCCATGGTGTTCTCTGGTGTGCGTCTCGAGATTGGTGTCTATATTCTAATGGATTTCCGAAATTAGAGTGTTGGTGGGACATCTTGTGTTGATGATTCCTACCGTACTGAACTGTACTATGAGCTCACCCAACCTACCCGGTACTAGGTTTTATACTCAAGATTGAAGCAGATTATCTCATGCTTGATACTCCCAAGCTTTGTCAGATCCCAGATAAGGTTGGACCATAAAATATTTTGTCTGATCCCTATTCATTTTGTGTTATTCCATTACTGCGGTCTTGGTTCCTCTTAATACTAACCAGGTTATCTTTCAGATATCTCTGAAATACCTTTAGCGATTAACTATATGCTTCATTAAAGCGGCTACTGCTAATCCCCCTCCCATCATATAAACCAAAATGAGGTTCCAATATTACCAGTTTTGTCATAGAAGCCTACAATGACCACTTAAATAGCAGGTATGCACAAAATATTTACTTATTTAATATGTTTCTTAAATATTAATATCTTATTTCATACTTTGGCTAATTGTGTATAGTACTTGCTGTTTGATCTTTTTACTAATGCACCTGAGTTCTGGTTTGTATGGCTATGTTAGCTACAATAATATATACCCAGAAAGGGAGGAAAAGAGAAAGGAAAGAAAGGTGTCTCCCCTCACCCTTTCCCGCTCTGCGGAATAGCGTGGGTCATATCCACTACCCCTTTCCCGTCTTCGTCCAGTGGTGACAGCAACCCCTGAGGGGAGATACCACTTATATCCCTTTACTATATAGGTCTGGGGATGTTATGTTTCTATACCAACCCGGCCTCAAAGTTATATTTCCTTATACTGTACTTGCCCCGTAGCCTCTAACCTCACTCCTTTGTGTTCCGGATGGCCCTGTTACCCCATTATCCCTTATTTACCCCCCTCCTTACACCATTGAGCTTACTTCGTAAGCAAAGGAAAATGAATCCTATAGAAATATTTATTTTTTCTCTACATGATAACAACCTAATTCATTCATCAACTATATTTTTTTTCTATGATCTTAAAAATTTCCAGTTATAAATAGACTTTGAAGTGTGAACAACTCATTTTCTGTACTGGAACGGAGTAGACAGATTGCTCAAAGATTGATATGTCTGATCACTTGCATCTTTCTAGACAGTGATGATTTTTTGATGAGTGTACTTCATAGGTTTACAGAAGAACAAAATGTTATCCATAATGGTTGAAACTTATTACATAATTTGTTGGTGAAATATATATTTAACGTTTTATACTCTATAAAGCCCAAAAAAGGCTATAGACTCAACTCACTTACATCCATTGCGTATTTATACTTTACCATGGTCCAAGAGTGGCCTACTTATTTAAGAAGAGGTATATATAATTGCAAAAATGAGGTTATTGATATCTCTGCCTATTTCATTTGGATTATAGATTTACCTGACTGTACACTGTTTTATTACCGTGAATTGTATCCCAACGTTTGTACTACTCAAGTTTTGGCAATTCTACATACATTATATATGTTTATAATAACCTCAATAAAAAATAATTGGAAGAAAAAAAAGACTGCCTGTCTAAATCTCAAGCTAAACAAAAAGCACAGGACAAGGGCTCACCATCAATTGCAGACAGATTTCAGCAAGTCCACCTGTGAAATCTACCCCTAATAACCCAGAAATACCAAACAAAGAACTTTTATCACAGATTAAAGTGTTATTTCAAAAGGAGCTTACATCGTCCCTAATTGCGCTTAGACAAGACATTAAGGATATAGGCGGAAGTACTGCTGAAATTGAGGAAAAACTAGAGGAAATACCTCTTCTACAAACTTCCACCCAGAAACACTCGAATCACATAACAAAACTAGAAACACAAATAGAAGACCTGGAGAACAGATCTCGTAGATCAAATTTAAGAATCAGAAATCTCCCTGAGACCTACAAAGATTTGCAAGAAACCTTCATCAACTTATTCCATCAACTACTACCAGAGATGGACACTTCCATGCTACTAATAGACAGAGTGCCTAGAGCATTGACCAAACGTCTTCTAGAGACATTATAAGCAAGCTGCAGTATGACACAACTTCAAATCCAGTTTGAATCTGAATCATTTTCATCAATACCCAACCAACAAAAGAAAAACTTTTGAGAATGGACACCGGTTGGAAAAGACAGAAAAGCCAAAAGATCTAAGCCAAGCCATAGCACTTCTTACTATACAGATTCACCAGATGATGAAGATTCCTCCATCACCGGACTTCAAGAGACAGTAAGACCTATAATGACCAACATGTTCTCCTGAATAGGGGAGATTTAAGTGCCTTCATCCACTGGATAATGTTTCAATAAATATAATTGATAATGTAAAAGTTTCGAAATGTTAGTAATCAAGTTCTGTAACATATACATTACACTTAAAGAAAAATGTTTTATGTTTCATATAGATAGTCACTCTCTCTTAGATTAACCCCCCCACCTCTATCACCTAACAGTATAGGTTCATATTTACTAAAATATATCACGGCCTAACCTGCCATGTATTCTCCCATCCTGTATGTTATCCCCACAGTTTATGATCTTTGTTATTTTAACAATAGTAAATTTATTGTATGTCATTAGCATACTTGTTATCCAGATTTCAGTATCTTCACTTGCCTGCTAAGCCAAAATGGCTTCCTGGTATATTGTATTTCTCTTATATATTTGTGGGTTAATATATGAGAGAATAATGGGTTCATTATTTACAAGCGGGCTACAACCTCTCTTGACAACATGCAAAGGTATGTGCAATACACAGTTTTTGGGTGAACCACAAATCTAAAGAAACACTGTACACAATGTTATTAAGTCTATATATACCACAACATGTCCATCAAGATAATATCACATACCATCAGAGGATTAAACTCTCACATCAAACGTAGAAAGGCCATATCTGAATACAAGTCCCTGGGATCACACATAGTCATGATGCAGGAAACACATTTTACTAAAGCTTATACACCCAAGTACTGGGATAAACTTTTTCCCATCTAATATCATGCAATTGGCAATAAGAAATAATATGGAGTAACGATACTCCTAGATTCTGCTTTGACCTTTAAAAAAGAAGAAGTGATAAGAGACAGAGCGGGGAGATTCCTTATAGTTAAAGGGCTAATACAAAACACCCTAGTATTACTAGTAAGTATTTATGCCCACAATGATCAACAAGCCCCATTCATCACTAAATTGAGTAAACAGTTGACATTGTGAAAAAGATAGTAAACCATTATTGGAGGAGACTTCAATATGACACTAGACATGAGTCTTGATAGGTCATCCCAATGGACCACTAAGAAAGCTAACTCCACACAGACAAACTACTAAAAGCCTTTGTTGCTGACCATAAACTGACAGACTGTTGGAGGATGATTAACAGAGGGATCCGAGATTACACATACTATTCCCCAATGCATGGTACCTACTCTAGAATTGACTACATTTTCATAAGCCAAATGATGGTACCCCTTGTCCTTAATGCTAAAATACTTAATTGCGCCTGGTCTGACCATTCTATGGTAGAGGTAACACTATCGGGAATGATTAATCCACACAGAATTAGATATTGGACACTTAATCCAGGCTTACTTCAGAATGATATATTCCTACAGAAACTACAAAACCAAATCATTGGCTTTCTCACTACCAATGAAGGTAGTACCTCTAACCCTATAAATGTTTGGGGAGCTTTAAAGGCCTATGTACGAGGTGTCTTGATAGCAGAATCTAACACACTTAATAAACTAAATAAAGCTAAAATAGAGAAACTAAGAGCAGACATAAACCTACTAAGAACACAGTCAATACTACGCCCGTGCCGCACTATTATAACACAATTGAAAACCAAAAATGAAGAATTAAACAAAGAAGCAGTACGTTCGTTCAGACTTATCAACACACAATACTACATATACGTAAACAAACCGGATCGAATGTTAGCAAATAAATTAAAATAAATTGTCAAAATGTCTACGGTGCCCCAAATTCAGCAATCAGATGGTAAGATTACAAATGATCCCTCGGTTATAGCAAACGCTTTCTTAGATTTCTATAGTACACTCTACAATCTTCCATTTACTAATGAGAAACAGGACCAAATTACTGAACATAATACATTTTTAGACACCAGTACACTACCAACACTCAATAAAGAAGATAGGCCTATGAAATGCCCCAATTTCCCTGGCAGAAGTTAAATTAGCTATAAAAAATTTGGTGACCACTAAAGCACCAGGCCCAGAGAGGTACTCAAGCATATTCTATAAGCCCCTTCAATATATTTTAGCCCCACAATTAACAAACCTATTTAATTTTATCTTACAAGGAAAAGAGATCCCCAGAGATATGTTACTAGCAAGAATAGCAGTTATCCCAAAACCAGGGAAAATAATCAATACTGCCAAAACTATAGGCCAATTTCCCTGTTTAATCAGGATATAAAATTACTAAACAAAATATTAGCAAACCGCTTAAATCCCCAATTAACAAAGTTAATTCATCCTGATCAAGTAGAGTTTATCAAAAATAGAGAAGCACCCGACAACACACGCAAAATAATAGATTTGATGGACATAGCAACGGTAAAGAGAACACCTTCTCTGTTCCTGTCCTTGGATGCAGAGAAGGAGTTCAATAAAATCAATTGGGAATACATGCACGCCAATCTCAACAAAGTGGGAATTACAGGGGCATTTCACACAGCCCTCTATGCTTTATACTCAAACCCCACAGTGTACATTAAGTTATCGGGCTACCAATCAAAACCCATTCTTATACAAAATGGTACTCGTCGGGGATGCCCACTTTCACCCCTCCTCTTTGAGTTATGCATAGAGCCTTTAGCCATTAAAATTAGAGATAACCCAGATATCTCTGGAATTCTGATAGAAAACACTGAGTACACTGAGTACAAAGTATCACTCATGATGACAAATGTGAGGCACTCAGCATTAACCTCCCGCAACACACTAAAAAACTTCTTGAAATAAATTTTTCATTTATATGGGTTAAGAAAACGCTCACTTACCTAGGCATTAAATTACCTCCTAATATACAGACCTTATACCAAGCAAATTATGCTCCTATGTTTACACATATAAGAAATGTAATATCTAAATGGATGAAACTCAAAATATTGTTATATGGTAGGATCATCACTACTAAAAACAAAATTTATGCTTACCTGATAAATTATTTTATTTCCTGACATGGAGAGTCCACAAATCCATTCTAATTACTAGTGGAAATTCAATTCCTGGCCACCAGGGGGAAGCAAAGAACACCCCAGCAAAGCTGTTAAGTATCACTCCCACTTCCCATAATGCCCAGTCATTCAGCTGAAGGAACATTGTGAAGAATTAAACCTAGAGGTGTGGCCATGAAGGGGTTAATAGCATACAACTCTGGTTCACCTAACCACACCTGTCCACACCACTCTAATTAACAATTTCTGCCACCACCAAAACTTCTAAATAAGATGGGGTGTTTTGGAACCCCAATAACTCACACAATTAGGTAACGTGTAAGCAAGGATAGAGGCGCCAATGGTGCAGATAAATGGTGGTACAATTAGCACTAATAGCCCGCTCTACACAAAGTACTCACATTTATTGAAGGCACTCACTTGTACCTATAGAGGCGGGCTGGATTTTAGCAGCAATCCAGCTGGCTGATCCAGGGTAAAATGGCTGGTTCGTGGGTGTCAGAGTGCAGATACTCTAAAGTAGCATAGCAAGGCAGTACCATACATAACACTGAGGGTGGATGTATATAAAAATGGATTTATTTAAAACATATAAAAAAGTTTACCACTCATCACAGTGTTAAAAAAGCAATTGGTACATCAGGAATACATGCGACGCGTTTCTCAGTTACAACTGTTTCCTCAGGCATCAATTAGGTAACGTGCCTTTAACCTTGTCTCAACAGAGTGTGAATTCAGATATTAGAGCCCAAAGACAGAATGAGATTTTCTATGTGTTTAATAACAAAAATATCAATACAGGTTACAAAGTGCCAAATTATAAAAACTTTCCAAAATAACATACAGGTACAAAGTTACAATTCTTTAAACAATAATTGGGACATAAAAAGATTACACAATATCTAAGATAATTAACAACTTCTTGAGATATATGGAGAACTTCTTTCAGATGTTAGCTGCTTGGGGTCCCAGGGAAGTTCTAACCCAGCCTTTGTGTTACATCAAATTTAAAACTCAAATTCTCTTTGTCTTGTCAAAGTCCCCGCCCTGGTCATAATTTATGAGTTAGCCAATGCACAGCTAGCCGTGGCTCACAGTATCAGTCTCCAAGAGGAGGGGGAAGGAGGGGTGGGTGTCTTGAAACTTCCTACATTCCTACATTTTACTGTCAGTTTTTTTCCCCTGTTTTGTTTGCCATGTGCAGCTGGCAGCCATTTTACTTACCTCTCTTCCTGACTATGATGCATTGTGGGGGATGCTGCTCATTTCCTGCACTTCCTTTTATGGCCAGACTGGTGTGCATCATCCGTGTGAGACAGGATGCAGTCTCAGAATTGTGATGTCATCACTTATTATTTAAAGGGCCTCTGTTCAGTATGCTTTGCCTTTGCGTTGTCTCAGACCTGTTTGTGAGAGTTCCTGTGTATTATCTAGCTGCCTGACGTCCTTCCTGGTTCCTGATCCCTGGCTTGTTCCTGACTCTGCTGTTTTCCTTGTTCCTGATTCCGGCATGTCTGACTACTCGCTTTGGCTCCTGACTCGGCTCGTCTGACTATTCGCTTTGGCTCCTGACTCGGCTCGTATGATTACCAGCTCTGGTTTTGATTCCTGGCTTGTTATTTGACTTGTGGACTTTTTATTATTTTTTGCTATTAATAAAGGTGTGATTATTTTTGCACTTCTCGTCTCAGTCTGATTCCTGGCACCCTGACATTACGCAAAGGCCATGAATCCTGATGGTGCTAATTATCCACCTTTACCTGCCATCATTTCCAGGATGGATGTACAGGATCACCGCTTGGATCAATTTGCACTAGCCTTGCAAACCCTGCTGACTCGCACTGCACATTTGGACCAAAGTGTCCCGCAAGTTATGGCTGCTCCTGTTTCCGCTGCTGCACCTATGCTTACCAGGAGCATGTCCAGTTCTGCACCTCTATCTCAGCGATATGGAGGCGATCCTATTCAGTGCAGAGGGTTTTTGAACCAGGTGGGCATTTACTTTGAGATGTTACCTCAGACCTTTCCCTCTGACAGAGCTAAGGTGGGAATTCTCATCTTGTTACTCTCTGACACAGCTCTTGCCTGGGCTAATCGCTTGTGGGAGACTAATAAACCTGTGATTTCAAATTACCCTGAATTTGTGGCCTCCTTTTGAAGGGTATTTGATGTTCCGGCTCACTCCTCCTCTACTGCTAAACGACTCATGTCCATTCAGCAAGGTACAAGATCTGTTGCTCAGTATGCTATTGTGTTCCGTATGCTTGCCGCAGAGGTAGGTTGGAACAATGAAGCCCTTGTTGACGCCTTCTTTCATGGGCTCTCTGATGCGTTTAAATACGAAGTTGCTGCCAGAGATTTACCAGAGGATCTCGAGGCATTGGTGTCTTTTTTGATCCTAAATGACATCAGACTCAGAGAGAGGCCATCTTTCAAGGATCGCTTGCGGAAGCCTCCTGTTCCATTGTCTTCTACATGTTCGTTCCCACCCATGCCTCCCTCTCCTCCCATGCCTCCTGGTCCCGAGTCACCAGGTACTGCTGAGCCGATGCAGTTGGGATTCACGCGTCTCTCCGCGGCGGAGAGGACCTTTAGGAGGAGGGAGGGGCTCTGCCTCTATTGTGGGTTACAGGACCACCTTCTGAAGTCTTGTCCTACACAGCCGGGAAACGCTCACACCTAAGGTCCTGTCGGGGGCAGACCTTGGGTGGTTTATCCGCGTCCCCGGAACCGCTTAAGGAGAAACCTTTGGTCACGGTTGCCCTTTCCTGGGTGGACTCCTCCATAGTCACTCAGGCTCTTGTTGACTCCGGTGTTGCGGGCTATTTCATTGACAGTGATTTTGTATCAAAGCACTCCTGTTTTGCCTCGGTCCGTTCCGCTTGCTATTGAGGCCATTGATGGCATGCCACTTCAGCCCGCACTCATTACTCACGAAACTGCTCCGTTGTCCATGGCTGTTGGGGCTCTCCATTTTGAAACCCTCCAGTTCCAGGTGATAAACTCTCCGCATTTTCCGGTTGTTCTGGGTTATCCCTGGCTCCAAAAGCACAATCCCAGTCTCGACTGGCGCAGGTCCTAAATTTTTTTCGTGGTCCCCGCAATGTATTTCCACTTGTCTTTGAAACCAGTTAAAGTCTTGTGCACTTCTTCGGTATCTCAATTGCAAGAGGAGTACCCAGAGTTCCTAGACGTTTTTGACAAGGTGCGTGCCGGTACGTTGCCTCCTCACCGGTCTTACGATTGTGCCATAGACCTGCAACCCGGAGCCATTCCTCCTCAGGGCCGGGTTTACTCTCTGTCTGTTGCAGAGAATTTTGCTATGGAGGAGTATGTTGCCGATGCTCTGTCGCGGGGGATCATCCGCAAATCCTGCTCTCCTGCAGGGGCTGGCTTCTTCTTTGTGAAGAAAAAGGGTGGCGAGTTAAGACCATGCATCGATTATAGGGGTCTTAATCGTCTTACCATTAAGAATGCTTACCCTATTCCGCTCATTACGGAACTCTTTGACCGCCTCAAGGGAGCTACGGTCTTTACTAAACTTGATTTGAGAGGAGCGTACAATCTCGTTAGGATTAAGGAGGGCCACAAATGGAAAACAGCATTTAACAACAGGAGCGGGCATTATGAGTATCTTGTAATGCCCTTTGGCCTATGTAATGCTCCTGCTGTTTTTCAGGAATTTATTAATGATGTCCTACGAGATATGTTGCAAAAGTGTGTTGTGGTGTACTTAGATGACATCCTCATACACTCACCCACACTTGAGGCTCATCGTTCTGATGTTACACGGGTTCTTCAGAGACTACATAAGAATGGCCTGTTTTGTAAACTCGAGAAATGTGAGTTCCATCAGACTCAAGTAACCTTCCTAGGTTATGTTATCTCTGTTGCAGGGTTCTCCATGGATCCTGATAAGTTATCTGCAGTTCTGCAGTGGCCTCGCCCAGTTGGTCTTCGGTCTATTCAACGTTTTTTGGGGTTTGCCAATTACTATAGAAAGTTTATTAAAAACTTTTCTTCCTTGGTCAAACCTATCAGAGACATGACCCGTAAAGAGAATGATCCACTCCATTGTCTGACTACTCGCTTTGGCTCCTGACTCGGCTCGTCTGACTATTCGCTTTGGCTCCTGACTCGGCTCGTATGATTACCAGCTCTGGTTTTGATTCCTGGCTTGTTATTTGACTTGTGGACTTTTTATTATTTTTTGCTATTAATAAAGGTGTGATTATTTTTGCACTTCTCGTCTCAGTCTGATTCCTGGCACCCTGACATTACGCAAAGGCCATGAATCCTGATGGTGCTAATTATCCACCTTTACCTGCCATCATTTCCAGGATGGATGTACAGGATCACCGCTTGGATCAATTTGCACTAGCCTTGCAAACCCTGCTGACTCGCACTGCACATTTGGACCAAAGTGTCCCGCAAGTTATGGCTGCTCCTGTTTCCGCTGCTGCACCTATGCCTACCAGGAGCATGTCCAGTTCTGCACCTCTATCTCAGCGATGTGGAGGCGATCCTATTCAGTGCAGAGGGTTTTTGAACCAGGTGGGCATTTACTTTGAGATGTTACCTCAGGTGTTTCTCTCTGACAGAGCTAAGGTGGGATTTCTCATCTCGTTACTCTCTGACACAGCTCTTGCCTGGGCTAATCGCTTGTGGGAGACTAATAAACCTGTGATTTCAAATTACCCTGAATTTGTGGCCTCCTTTTGAAGGGTATTTGATGTTCCGGCTCACTCCTCCTCTACTGCTAAACGACTCATGTCCATTCAGCAAGGTACAAGATCTGTTGCTCAGTATGCTATTGTGTTCCGTATGCTTGCCGCAGAGGTAGGTTGGAACAATGAAGCCCTTGTTGACGTCTTCTTTCATGGGCTCTCTGATGCGTTTAAATACGAAGTTGCTGCCAGAGATTTACCAGAGGATCTCGAGGCATTGGTGTCTTTTTTGATCCTAAATGACATCAGACTCAGAGAGAGGCCATCTTTCAAGGATCGCTTGCGGAAGCCTCCTGTTCCATTGTCTCCTACATGTTCGTTCCCACCCATGCCTCCCTCTCCTCCCATGCCTCCTGGTCCCGAGTCACCAGGTACTGCTGAGCCGATGCAGTTGGGATTCACGCGTCTCTCCGTGGCGGAGAGGGCCTTTAGGAGAAGGGAGGGGCTCTGCCTCTATTGTGGGTTACAGAACCACCTTCTGAAGTCTTGTCCTACACAGCCGGGAAACGCTCACACCTAAGGTCCTATCGGGGGCAGACCTTGGATGGTTTATCCGCGTCCCCGGAACCGCTTAAGGAGAAACCTTTGGTCACGGTTGCCCTTTCCTGGGTGGACTCCTCCATAGTCACTCAGGCTCTTGTTGACTCCGGTGTTGCGGGCTATTTCATTGACAGTGATTTTGTATCAAAGCACTCCATTCCTGTTTTGCCTCGGTCCATTCCGCTTGCTATTGAGGCCATTGATGGCATGCCACTTCAGCCTGCACTCATTACTCACGAAACTGCTCCGTTGTCCATGGCTGTTGGGGCTCTCCATTTTGAAACCCTCCAGTTCCAGGTGATAAACTCTCTGCATTTTCCGGTTGTTCTGGGTTATCCCTGGCTCCAAAAGCACAATCCCAGTCTCGACTGGCGCAGGTCCTAAATTTTTTTCGTGGTCCCCGCAATGTATTTCCACTTGTCTTCGAAACCAGTTAAAGTCTTGTGCACTTCTTCGGTATCTCAATTGCCAGAGGAGTACCCAGAGTTCCTAGACGTTTTTGACAAGGTGTGTGCCGGTACGTTGCCTCCTCACCGGTCTTACGATTGTGCCAAAGACCTGCAACCCGGAGCCATTCCTCCTCTGGGCCGGGTTTACCCTCTGTCTGTTGCAGAGAATTGTGCTATGGAGGAGTATGTTGCCGATGCTCTGTCGCGGGGGATCATCTGCAAATCCTGCTCTCCTGCAGGGGCTGGCTTCTTCTTTGTGAAGAAAAAGGGTGGCGAGTTAAGACCATGCATCGATTATAGGGGTCTTAATCGTCTTACCATTAAGAATGCTTACCCTATTCCGCTCATTACGGAACTCTTTGACCGCCTCAAGGGAGCTACGGTCTTTACTAAACTTGATTTGAGAACACAATCTCGTTAGGATTAAGGAGGGCCACGAATGGAAAACAGCATTTAACAACAGGAGCAGGCATTATGAGTATCTTGTACTGCCCTTTGGCCTATGTAATGCTCCTGCTGTTTTTCAGGAATTTATTAATGATGTCCTACGAGATATGTTGCAAAAGTGTGTTGTGGTGTACTTAGACGACATCCTCATACACTCACCCACACTTGAGGCTCATCGTTCTGATATTACACGGGTTCTTCAGAGACTACATAAGAACGGCCTGTTTTGTAAACTCGAGAAATGTGAGTTCCATCAGACTCAAATAACCTTCCTAGGTTATGTTATCTCTGTTGCAGGGTTCTCCATGGATCCTGACAAGTTATCTGCAGTTCTGCAGTGGCCTCGCCCAGTTGGTCTTCGGTCTATTCAACGTTTTTTGGGGTTTGCCAATTACTATAGAAAGTTTATTAAAAACTTTTCTTCCTTGGTCAAACCTATCAGAGACATGACCCGTAAAGAGAATGATCCACTCCATTGGTGACCTACTGCCATTAAGGCCTTTGATAGTCTTAAGACTGCTTTTGCTGCCGCTCCAGTTCTGGCTCATCCTAACCCTGTCCTGCCTTTAATTCTTGAGGTCGATTCGCCTGAGACTGGAGTAGGTGCCCTCTTGTCTCAACGTCCTACGCCTGACGGTTCCTTGCATCCGTGTGGTTTCTTCTCTAAGAAAGGTGTGAGTGCAATTATGAAATTGGCGACAGGGAATTACTGGCCATAATTTTGGCACTCAAGGGATGGAGGCATCTTCTCGAGGGTACTAGCGTGCCAGTGCTCATTCTTACTGACCACAAGAATTTAACTTATCTATCTGAAACAAATTTTTTTTCGCCCCGACAGGCCAGATAAGAGCTATTTTTGTCTTGGTTTAATTATGCGGTCTCCTACCTGCCTGGTAGTAAGAATGTTAGGGCTGATGCCCTCTCGCGACAATATTTGCCTCTGTCCAAGGAGGAGTCTGTACCTACTCCTGTTATACCTCCTAACCATATTTTGGCTACCATACATACTAATTTGACTTCTCCCTTGGGGGAGGAGATCCTGGCTGCACAAACCAATGCACCTCCTGAGAAACCTAGTGGTAAGTGTTTTGTTCCTGAGAATCTTCGAACTAAACTTTTGCACACTTACCACTATCCTAAAGCCGCAGGTCACCCAGGCAAGAACCAAATGATTTGGTCTGTCACTCGACAATTCTGGTGGCCAGGTCTTCGTTCTGATGTTGCTGCGTATGTTGCCACCCACTCAGTTTGTGCACAGAATAAGACTCCTCGAAGTCTTCCTGTGGGTCTTCTTCAACCTATTGCTCATGGTGAGTGTCCTTGGACACATCTTTATTGTCGAGCTCCCTGTTTCCAATGTCAATACTGTTATCCTTATGGTGGTTGACCGTTTTTCTAAAATGTCACATTGCATTCCCTTGATGAAGCTGCCTACCGCTCAGGAGCTTGCTTCAATTTTTGCCCGGGAAGTCTTCTGTTTACATGGGTTACCCAAGGAGACAGTGTCGGACTGGGGTAGCCAGTTTGTCTCTAGATTTTGCTGTTCCTTTTGTGCTCAAATGGGGATCCAGCTTTCCTTCTCCCTGGCATATCACCCTCAATCCAATGGGGTTGCGGAACGGTCTAATCAAGCTCTGGAACAGTTCCTCCATTGCTATGTCTCAGATCACCACAATAATTGGTCTGAACTGTTACCTTGGGCAGAGTTTGCTCGTAATAGTGCTATTAATGCTTCCTCCAAGTTATCCCTGTTCATGGCGAATTATGGGTTTCAACCATCCTTGTTGCCCGATTCATTCATGTCTCAGGGTATTCCGGCTTTGGAGGAGCATCTCCGGCAACTCCGTTCCACGTGGGTGCAGATTCAGGATTGCCTTAATCGTTCTATGCAGCGCCAAAAGTTCCAGGCTGATCGTAGGCGTCTGCCCGCACCTTCCTACCAGGATGGTGAGAGAGTTTGGCTGTCCTCCCGCAACTTGAACCTTCGTGTGCCTTCCAATAAATTGGCTTCCTGTTATGTTGGTCCTTTTCGAATACTCTGATGGATTAATCCTGTGGCCTACGCTCTTGACCTTCCTCCTGCAATGCGCATCTCTAATGTTTTTCATTTCTTCCTCTTGAAATCATTGGTTTGTAATCGGTTTACCACTTTGTTGCCTCGTCCCCATCCTATCTTTGTTGACAACCATGAGGAGTATGAGGTCAGCAGCATTATTGACTCTCGTATGTCCAGGGGCCATGTACAGTATTTTGTTCACTGGAGGGGCTACGGTCCGGAGGAGCGTTCTTGGGTTCCCTCCTCTGATGTTCATGCTCCCGCCCTGCTCCGTGCCTTCCATACCCGTTTCCCCAATAAGCCTTTTGTCCTCCCGCGGGGGAGGGGTCGTTAAGGGGAGGGTACTCTCAGGGTTTTTTTTCCCTTTTTTGTTTGCCATGTGCTGCTGGCAGCCATTTTACTCACCTCTCTTCCTGACTATAGTGCATTGTGGGGGATGCTGCTCATTTCCTGCACTTCCTTTTATGGCCAGATTGGTGTGCATCATCCATGTGAGACAGGATGCAGTCTCAGAATTTTGATGTCATCACTTATTATTTAAAGGGCCTCTGTTCTGTATGCTTTACCTTTGCGTTGTCTCAGACCTGTTTGTGAGAGTTGCTGTGTATTACCTGGCTGCCTGACGTCCTTCCTGGTTCCTGATCCCTGGCTTGTTCCTGACTCTGCTGTTTTCCTTGTTCCTGATTCCGGCTCATCTGACTATTCGCTTTGGCTCCTGACTCGACTCGTCTGACTACCAGCTCTGGTTTTGACTCCTGGCTTGTTATTTGACTTCTGGACTTTTTATTATTTTTTGCTATTAATAAAGGTGTGATTATTTTTGCACTTCTCGTCTCAGTCTGATTCCTGGCACCCTGACAGTTACACAAAGAACATACAGTTCACATTAACCCTTTCCAGGCTGAGACCACAATACCACCTCTGCTGGGTAGCCAATCCAGGTATCAACTGCTCCACATGATTGTATCATGACAAACATGAAAAGAGAAGATTACACAAGGGTATAGAGGTGCCTTAGGTTTAAAATAGACAAACGCAGTCTTACAAATAAATTAAGAGCTGGTCGTGGACTCTCCATGCCAGGAAAGAAAATAATTGATCAGGTAAGCATACATTTTGTTTTATTTCCAATGGCATGTGAGTCCACAAATCCATTCTAATTACTAGTGGGAACCAATACCCAAGCTAGAGGACACAGAATGGAAGGGCGGGAGAACAAGACAGGCAGACCTAAACAGAAGGTCACCATCACTTGAAGAAATTTTCTCCCAAAGGAAGCCTTAGCCGAGGCAAAGGATCAAATTTGAAATTTTGGAAAAGGAATGTAATGAGAACCAAGAGGTCACCTTGCAGATTTACTCCATAGAAGCTTAATTTAGAAAACCCAGGAAGAAGAGCCAGCCCTAATGGAATGAGCCTTAATTCTCTCAGGAGGCTGATGTCCAGCTGTCTTCTAAGTTAACCGGATAACACTTCCTAACCAGAAGAAAGAGAAGTAGAAGTGGTCTTCTGACCCTTACGCTTTCCAGAGAAAACAATGAACAGGGCCGTTGATTGCCGAAAATCTTTAGACAGTTGAAACATCCAGGTTATACAACAGGAGTTCCTTCTGAGAAGCAGGATTAGAACAAAAAGAAGGAACAACCATTACCTGATTGATATAGAGATCCAATACTATCTTGGGAAGAAATCCCAACTTAGTACGCAGAATCGCCTTATCGGCTAGAAAAATAAGGAAGGAGGAATCACACTGCAGAGCCGAAAAACTAGGAAATTCTTCAAACAGAAGAAATATCAAGGAAAAACAAAACTTTCCCAGATAACAACTTAATATCAAATGTATGCATAAGCTCAAACAGAACAAGATTAAGGCTCCCAGGGGGAGCAACATTTTTAAATACAGGCCTGATCTGACCAAGGCCCGCACAAAAGATTGAACATCTGGAAGATCTGTCATACGTCTGAGCAAAAGAATAGATGGTGCAGAAATCTGACCTTGCTGACTGACAAACCCTTCTCCAGGCCATCCTGAAGAAAGGACAAAGTTCAGAGACCCTCATCCTGCTCCAAGAGAAACCCTTTTATTCACACCAAAAAAGGTATTTACGCCTTACCTTATGGTAGATCTTGCAAGAACAGGTTTACAAGTCTGAGGCATGGTTTTAAAACCCAGCCCCTGCTGCTGCTGGAATCAAACTACCAAAGTTTTGCTTGCAAGGCTGTTCACTTGCCTGCTAAGCCAAAATGGCTTCCTGCTATCAAAGACCTTCTCAGAAAACCACGCCTAGCCAAGAGTAGGCGTTCATCACCAGGCATTCAGTTTCAGAGAATCTAGATTTGGGTGGCGGAAGAGACCCTGAAATAGAAGGTCCTTCCTCAAAGGCAACCTCCAAGGTTGAAGGGATGACATCTTCACCAGATACACGAACCAGATCCTGCGAGGCCAGGCAAGCGCTAATAGAATCACTGACGCCCACTTCTGCTTGATACGAGCAATAACTTGAGGCAGGAGAATAAATGAAAAGAACAAGAAATGCAAGACTGATGTTCCAAGGAACCACCAGGACATTAGTCAGAGCAGCCTGTGGATCACTTGATCTAGACTCAAACTTGGAAGCTTGGCATTTAGACAAGACACCGACAGAACCAACTCTGGAAAACCCCCACCTGAGGATTATCATTGGGAATACTTCCAGATGTAGAGCCCAACTCCCTGGGACAAAAAACTGCCTGCTCAGAAAATCCACTTTCCAGTTGACCACCCCTGGAATGTGGATGGCAGAGCAGAGACAATCAAGAAACTCCCCACTGGAGAATGCAAGACACCTCCTTTATAGTTAATAAACTCCTTGTTGGTTTATGATTCCACCGAGGAGAAGATGACTGTTAAATCGGATAAACCATAATAAACTTAAAATGAAGCCAGGCTGATAGATCATTGAAGACTGCTCTCAATTCTAGGATGATTATGGGGTGAGAAAACTCCTTTCGAGACCAAAGACCCTGAGCCTTTAAGGAAACCCAAAAAGCTCCCCAGCCCAACAGGCTGGCATCTGTGCTCACAATCATCCAGGATGCTCTCAGGAAGCATGTACCCTGAAACAGAAGGACCTGCGAAATCCCCCAAGATAGAGAGAGTCCTTGTTAGGGGATCTAGAACTATCCTCTGCAAGAGATCCGAGAGGTCTCCGTTCCATTGTTTCAAATGGAAACAAGCAAAAGGAATAAAAAGTCCAAAAAAGATTGAACAAAGTACAATATATATTGAAAAAGTCCTTAGAAGGGACCTACTTACTATAAGAAACCTTATAGTAAAACAGCTGAATACATCCAAAATCTGAGGATGACAATATTAATGTCTCAACAACATAAATAAGATTATGCTTTGACATAGGATCAAAACCTGATGCAAGGCCTGGGCAGAATATATATTTACTATGAAAATATATCTAAAAGCCCAAATACATAAAATAAACGTATTAGTGACCTAAGATCACCAGAACATAAATGACGGAATGGAAATAAGCATGCCTGTGACCTCCTGCATACAAAGCAGGTAAGCTATCCAAAAGTCACTAAGGAAGATAAGATCTTACGTAGGACATGACCGAAAGAAAATTATCCTAGCCAAAATCTTTCCATTATGAAAAGAGAATATTACTGGCCTAATTAGATGACTTCTGAAGGTACAGTCACTAAGAAAAATAAACAGCTGTGGAATACAAACTTAAAGGGACAGTCTACACCAGAATTTTTATTGTTTAAAAAGAAAGATAATCTCTTTATTACCCATTCCCCAGTTTTGCACAACCAACACATCTTGTATCTAAGCCTCTGCAGACTGCCCCCTTATCTCAGTGCTTTCACAGACATGCAGTTTAGCCAATCAGTGCAGACTCATAAATAACTCCACGGGAGTAAGCACAATGTTATCTATAGGACACACATTATCTAGTACTTTCTAACTGTGATAAACTTTTAAAATGCTCTGAGCTAAGAGGCGGTTTTTTCAACAGTTTAGAAATCAGTTTGAGCCTACCTAGGTTTAGCTTTTCAAAAATACCACCATGGGAACAAAGCAAATTTAATGATAAAAGTCAATTAGAAAGTTGTTTAAAATTGCATGCCCTATCTGCATAATGAAAGTTTCATTTTTGACTAGACTGTCCTTATTTTTTATTGTTTAAAAAGAAAGATAATATCTTTATTACCCATTCCCTAGTTTTGCACAACCAACACATCTTGTATCTAAGCCTCTGCAGACTGCCTCCTTATCTCAGTGCTTTCACAGACATGCAGTTTAGCCAATCAGTGCAGACTCATAAATAACTCCACGGGAGTAAGCACAATTTAATCTATAGGACACACATTATCTAGTACTTTCTAACTGTGATAAACTTTTAAAATGCTCTGAGCTAAGAGGCGGTTTTTTCAACAGTTTAGAAATCAGTTTGAGCCTACCTAGGTTTAGCTTTTCAAAAATACCACCATGGGAACAAAGCAAATTTAATGATAAAAGTCAATTAGAAAGTTGTTTAAAATTGCATGCCCTATCTGAATAATGAAAGTTTCATTTTTGACTAGACTGTCCTTATCATGTGCAAGTAGCTGGTTTCAAACTGCAAACCTACTAAATGCTAGGCCACTAAGCTAACCATCAGGCTACTACAACTGGCTATGATAAAATACATTACAAAGTATATGTCATGCCCCCATGGGTTCTTGAACTCTTGTCTCTCATGTTGTATCCCAGTGACTTTCCTCTGCTACTTAGGGCAGACCGTAATGACACAGACATTAGCAGGGTCATCTCATCAGAGAGAAATTACAAAATTGATTCCCTCCATATAAGAGGGCAACAAATATACTAAATTGATTCCCAAGATTAATAGGAAATATGACTATGTTATATAGGACAATACAGGAAGTCACATATAAGAAATAAAATCACCTCAAAAAGAGAGATGCACTGTAAATATATGGCTAGATTACGAGTTTTGCGATAAGAGGGGTGCAGTGCTAACTTGCACGTTATTGTCACCGCTCACTTACCTACAGCGCTGGAATTACAGGTTTTTATAAACCCGGCGTTAAAAGACAAGAAGTGAGCGTAGAGCAAAATTGTGCTCCATACCGCACTCTAATACCAGCGCTGCTTAAGTCAGCGGTGAGCTGGTTATCCGTGCTCGTGCACGATTTCCCCATAGACATCAATGGGGAGAGCCGGCTGAAAAAAAGCCGCGTAAAGTTCCGTAACGCAGCCCCATTGATTCCTATGGGGAAACACATTTTATGTTTACACCTAACACCCTAACATGAACCAAGAGTCTAAACACCCCTAATATTACACTTATTAAGCCCTAATCTGCCGCCCCCGACATCGCTGACACCTACATTATATTTATTTACCCCTAATCTGCCGCTCCGGACATCGCTGACACCTACATTATACTTATTAACCCCTAATCTGCTGCTCCGGACAGCTTTGCCATTATAATAAACATATTAACCCCTAAACCGCCACACTCCCGCATCCCAAACATTAGTTAAATATTATTAACCCCTAATCTGCCGTCCCTAACATCACCACTACCTATCTACATTTATTAACCCCTAATCTGCCGCCCCCAACGTCGCCGCCACTATACTAAAGTTATTAACCCTAAACATAAGTCTAACCCTAACCCTAACACCTACTAACTTAAATATAATTAAAATAAATCTAAAGAAAACCTACTATTAATAACTAAATAATTCCTATTTAAAACTAAATACTTACCTGTAAAATAAAGCCTAAGATAGTTACAATATAACTAATAGTTACATTGGCCTAGATTTAGAGTTTGGCGGTAGCCGTCAAAACCAGCGTTAGAGGCTCCTAACGCTGGTTTTAGGCTACCGCCAGTATTTGGAGTCAGTCAGGAAAGGGTCTAACGCTCACTTTCCAGCCGCGACTTTTCCATACCGCTCTAAAGTACACTAACACCCATAAACTACCTATACACCCCTAAACCGAGTTCCCCCCACATCGCCGCCACTCTATAAAACATTTTTAACCCCTAATCTTCCGCTCCGTACACTGCCGCCAACTACGTTATCCCTATGTACCCCTAATCTGCTGCCCCTAATACCGCCGACCCCTATATTATATTTATTAACCCCTAATCTGCCCCCCACAACGTCGCCGCCAGCTACCTACAATTATTAACCCCTAATCTGCCATCCGCACACCGCCGCCAGCTACATTATAGCTATGTACCCCTAATCTGCTGCCCCTAACACCGCCGACCCCTATATTATATTTATTAACCCCTAATCTGCCCCCCACAATGTCGCCTCCACCTGCCTACACTTATTAACCCCTAATCTGCCGAGCGGACCGCACCGCTATTATAATAAAGTTATTAACCCCTAATCCGCCTCACTCCCGCCTCAATAACCCTATAATAAATAGTATTAACCCCTAATCTGCCCTCCCTAACATCGCCGACACCTAACTTCAAGTATTAACCCCTAATCTGCCGATCGGAGCTCACCGCTACTCTAATAAATTTTTTAACCCCTAAAGCTAATTTTAAACCTAACCCTAACACCCCCCTAAGTTACATATAATTTTATTCTAACGAAATAAATTAACTCTTATTAAATAAATTATTCCTATTTAAATCTAAATACTTACCTGTAAAATAAACCCTAATATAGCTACAATATAAATTATAATTATATTATAGCTATTTTAGGATTAATATTTATTTTACAGGCAACTTTGTATTTATTTTAACCAGGTACAATAGCTATTAAATAGTTAAGAACTATTTAATAGCTAAAATAGTTAAAATAATTACAAAATTACCTGTAAAATAAATCCTAACCTAAGTTACAATTAAACCTAACACTACACTATCAATAAATAAATTAAATAAACTACCTACAATTATCTACAATTAAACCTAACACTACACTATCAATAAATTAATTAAATACAATATCTACAATTATCTACAATTAAACCTAACACTACACTATCAATAAATTAATTAAATACAATATCTACAAATAAATACAATGAAATAAACTAACTAAAGTACAAAAAATAAAAAAGAACTAAGTTACAAAAAATAAAAAAATATTTACAAACATTAGAAAAATATTACAACAATTTTAAACTAATTACACCTACTCTAAGCCCCCTAATAAAATAACAAAGCCCCCCAAAATAAAAAAATGCCCTACCCTATTCTAAATTAAAAAAGTTCAAAGCTCTTTTACCTTACCAGCCCTGAACAGGGCCCTTTGCGGGGCATGCCCCAAAGAATTCAGCTCTTTTGCCTGTAAAAAAAACACATACAATACCCCCCCCCAACATTACAACCCACCACCCACATACCCCTAATCTAACCCAAACCCCCCTTAAATAAACCTAACACTAAGCCCCTGAAGATCTTCCTACCTTATCTTCACCATACCAGGTTCACCGATCGGTCCTCGGAAGTGTTGATCCAAGCCCAAGCGGGGGGCTGAAGAGTGACGTCCATCCTCGGGCTGAAGTCTGGATCCAAGCGGCGGCTGAAGAAATCCATCATCGGGCTGAAGTCGGAAGTCCATCATCGGGATGAAGTCTTCTATCAAGCCGCATCTTCAATCTTCTTTCTTCTGGAGCGGAGCGGAGCCATCTTCTTCCAAGCCGACGCGGAACATCCTCTTCAACCGACGCCTACTCGCCGAATGACGGTTCCTTTAAACGACGTCATCCAAGATGGCGTCCCTCGAATTCCGATTGGCTGATAGGATTCTATCAGCCAATCGGAATTAAGGTAGGAATATTCTGATTGGCTGATGGAATCAGCCAATCAGAATCAAGTTCAATTCGATTGGCTGATCCAATCAGCCAATCAGATTGAGCTCGCATTCTATTGGCTGATCGGAACAACCAATAGAATGCAAGCTCAATCTGATTGGCTGATTGGATCAGCCAATCGGATTGAACTTGATTCTGATTGGCTGATTCCATCCATATCTTAGAGGCCTATTATCTCTAATAAAAAGATATATTACATAGGGAAATACCTGATACGATATATACATCAGTATATCTACAGAGATAATATATATGTCCCTGTCAATAAAGAGAGAAGAGCATCTAATATAATCAGTCTCAATAACATGAGAAATATAGATCATTGTGTGCAAATACATAAAATATGATATAAGCATATTAGGTAATATATGAAAGCTAGTCATATATAGATTATATCCCTCAGAGAAATGATACATTCCCATGAAAATAAAACTGACATGAATATACACATAGTACTGTCAGAATTAAAAATAAATCAGCACTTAAGACTGATTAAAAATAATGTAGATGGGGGGCGGAGCCGGCCGGGAAAGAACATGGCCGCAACTAACTGAAGCTCCGGCTACATCCACTTGATATAAGCATAGCTAAGGGGGCTAAAGCAAAGTAAACGGGCATGCAATAACGTGCCATAATCCCTGAATTAGGGGGCTTGGTGTGGAGACCGAAAACAGGCATATAAACGGCGGAGAAACCCAGGCTACAGCGGTCATTAGCAGAGGCCTCTCGGAATCACCCACGTGGCGAGCAGCGTCTCGCGGTTAGAGAAGGACCGACAACTTGGGACATACAGAGCAGTGCACTTACAAAGGTATCCTCAGACACCGGCTTCCAAGACACCGATTGCCACCTCCGGCCAGACGCTGCAGAACCCGATACAGGGAACGAGCCTCTTGGAACCACAGACACAGAATCAACCCTATAACAAACAGGAGAGAGCAGCAGCATCACCAAACATTAAGTAAGTCGCACATCCCAACGTTATAACAGTTTATTAACCACATATATGAAGAGAGAGGCCCTGCACACTGAACGATATACCAGCTAAAGGGACACAAACCAAAACCACATAACACAGACGGAGCTGGTTGCCACGCACATAAGAAACCAGGCCCTGGGGACATAACTCCGCAGAGACACATCACTACTTTATTCTGGGGGAAATACAGAGGAAAAGAACCCCCGATAGGGCCATCATTATTGTTACCACTCTATGTTAATACTGCCATATGGCTACCAGAAAACAGAAACCTGACAAGCAACAGAAAACTACAACCCCAGGTGGGGGGAAATTAAATGCATTCTTTAAGCCATTTGACAATGTAAATGCGCTTTCTGTGGAAACTGCACAATTAGATATGTCGGATCTCACGGATCATGCATCTGATCACACACCTATAACGCGAGCAGACCTTAACCTGCTACCCACTAAAGATGACCTGAGCACATTTATGACCCATGTCAGCAAGGCAATAAAAGACGGTTTAGCTGAAGTTAAGAGAGATGTTAATGCACTGGGTCACAGAGTACTGCATTTGGAGGAACAAGCAGAGGAATACACCAGATCCACAGATGACATGACTATAACATTACAGCAACAGAACACGACAATATTGCAACTGCAATCCCAAGTCGAAGACCTTGATAATAGAGGCAGACGTCAAAACCTGAGAATCAGGGGGGTGCCAGAGGAAATTACACCACCACAAATTCCATCATACTTACAAAACCTATTCAAATTTTTACTAGGTCTTGGCAAAGACGACAGGATATCTTTAGACAGAGCACACCGTGCCCTTAGACCCAAACCATCGCCATCGGCACCCCCTAGAGATATTATATTATGTTGCCACAAGTTTGCAGATAAGGAGAGAATCATGCTGGCGGCAAGAAAAAGTTCCCCACTTAGATTCGGGGAGGACTCTCTACAGATCTTCTCAGACCTGAGCCCACTAACATTAGCAAAGAGGAAGGAGGCGAGATACCTTACATTGCATTTAACAGACTTAAATATACCTTACAGATGGGGTTTTCCCTTTGCTATAAAAGTCATTAAGGACAATAAAACATACACATATAAAGACCCCGAAGACATAGAAACATTCTGTCAACAGCTTGACATCCCACAACCCAAGTTGCCTTCAATAAAAGATCTCATCACAGATAAACCTTCACGAAAGAAAACTCCGAAAACTAATCAACAATCAAACTGGTCAACAGTACCGAAGAAAAGAAGAAACAACTCCACAACTTCACAGGCCCAATCGGAAGCGGACTCGGAACCACCATGAAGGGAGTACTTTATTTCCTTTTATATTTGTTCTGCACTTACTATAACTCCCTAAGAGAGTTCTGAACAAAGACTATTGCGGGAATGTCCGCCCAAATGGAAAGACTCTAGTATATAGTACAAAGCTATAATAGATTCCTCAGGGACCTACGGAAATTCCCCCCCCTCCACCCTCTCCACCCCATACCCCTTTAACCTAAAAGCTAGCCCCCATGACCACAACAAATATCTTGACATAATATCAAGAATGGATAGGCACAAAAGATGCCTTTTTCCCCCTACCACTCTTGCCTACCATCCCCTCTCAACGGAAGCAAGAAAATTCATTTCCCTAATTCCCCATTACCTTGCCCCCCCCCTAACTGTACGATGATAGTACATCGTACTCTACGACAAATGGAATGTTATTATTATTGTTGTTTGATACTTATACCATTTTTATTTTACTTACATGTTTTGCTTATTTATTTCAGTATTGGAACCACCATCCATCCTTTCTCCTTTTTCTGTGTAATTTCCGGAGAACTAATTACAGCCCTCTTATCTACAACTCTCTTCCACTCTTACCTAAGCTGTACCAGTAAAGTATTACAAACCAAGCTACAGATGATCCTCCTGAGGGTAAGACCACATTGCTCGCTAACACACACACTCCAACATGGCTAACCCAGCAGTAAACATTATATCCCAGAATGTGAAGGGCCTCAACTCCCCTACGAAGAGAGCGATTGCACTGCGCAGCTTAGCTAAGCATAAAAATGCAATAATATTCCTACAGGAGACACATTTCATAAGGGAGTCAGAACCTAATTTTCACTCAAAAGAATTCACAACAAGTTATTACAGCTCAGACAGAGTTAAAAAGAACGGGGTATGCACTTTAATACATAAAAACATACAATTCCAACTTAACAAACAGATTGTTGATACGGAAGGCAGAATACTGATCCTAACAGGTTTACTGTTCCACCAACCTGTGACGTTAGTAAATGCATATGCCCCCAACGGTAAGAAAGCCCAATTCTTCCAGACACTACAGAACCTAGTAGTAGAAAATAAAATTGGTACCCTCATTTTAGGAGGAGATTTAAACGTCGCTCTAAACCCAACACTGGACGCTTCCTCTCACAGACCAACAGCTCAGACACGACCTCCTAACATAGTATACAAATTCCTAACACATTTAGGCTTACTTGATACATGGAGACTAAAACATCCGTTACAGCGCAATTACACCTTTTTCTCCTTCCCCTGGTCAGTGTACACTAGAATCGACTATATCTTCATAGACAGAAACCACCTCTCTTTACTTAAAGACGCAGACATCCAGCCAACACCATGGTCAGACCACTCTCAAGTATGTGCCCAACTACTATGGCCCGACCACCCAACGACCCCCTATATTTGGAGAATGGACGACTCGTTATTACATCAACCAGACACAACTGACGCCTTGGCAACTTCACTAAAGGAATACTTTAGCATTAACGCTACTCCAGACACCTCTCCACACATGTTATGGGAGGCTCACAAAGCGGTACTCAGAGGCCACTGCATTAAACACACTTCATATAGGAAGAAAAGGTATAATCAGACAATAGACGCCCTGACCGCTCAATTAGCCGTCTTGGAACTCTCCCACAAAAATTCTCCGAAAGACAATACATTACTTAAAAGGGTGACAGACACCAGACAAGAACTCAATAAAATACTTTTGAAAGAAGCCCAGAGACGTGCATTAAATCTTAAAAAAATCTACTTTTTCGAGGGCAACAGAGCAGGCTCGCTCCTAGCTAGAGCCCTAAAAACCCAGACACTAAAAGCACAGATACATAAATTAACAACCCCTGACAAACGGGATATACTAGACAGTGAAGGTATTGCTAACCACTTTAAAGAATATTACGCCAAGTTATATAACCTTAGCAAAGACGACACACCAGAACACCTAACGCAGATGCGGGCATACATTAACGACGCAGACCTACCCTCTTTGCAACCAGAGCAACGCACTACACTAGAAAACCCAATAAGCTTGTTAGAGGTCTTGTCTGCAATAAAAGATTTACCCACAGGTAAAAGTCCGGGGCCAGACGGCTTCTCAAACACATACTATAAGACTTATAAACATATCCTAGCCCCACACCTACTTAAATTATTCCAAACATTGGAGAACGAGGGCTCTTTCTCGCAAGACATGCTGTCGGCACACATTTCTGTAATACCCAAACCCCAGAAAAGCCCAACAGACCCCAGTAGTTATAGGCCGATATCCCTCCTAAACACGGATATAAAAATTTTAGGCAAAATCTTAGCAAAAAGAATCAACGTAGTACTGCAGTCCCTAATACATACGGATCAAGTGGGATTTGTCCCGGGGCGGGAGGCAAGGGACAATACAATAAGAGCCCTGACTTTAATATCATACGCTAAACATAACAAAATTCCATCAGCCCTCTTGGCGGTAGACGCCGAGAAGGCGTTCGATCGCATAAATTGGAGATTTCTTGAAGAGACACTAAAGGCGATGGGATTTGGACCACACATGATCTCACGCATACTTAGCCTATACACCAGTCCCACAGCTAAAGTTAAGGCAAATGGAATGCTATCAAACCCCTTCCAAATCCAAAACGGCACACGACAGGGTTGCCCCTTGTCGCCCATATTATTTATTTTAACGATGGAAGTCTTTGCTACACATATTAGAAATAACAATGAGATACATGGTATAAAGATAGGTCCTCACGATTTTAAAATTGCATTATATGCCGACGACGTACTATTCACAATAACTGATCCACTCCGCACAGTTCCTATAATCTTAAAAGAAATTAACACCTTCGGCCGGTTCTCGGGTTTCTCGATAAACCCGCAGAAATCGGAGATTCTAAATATTTCCATGGCCCAGACTGATTTTCTTAATGTTTCAAACACCTGCCCAATGACTGTCCGAGACAGGTCCATAAAATACTTAGGGATACATATCTCCCCTAACCACACACAACTATTTAAAGAAAATTACACCAAACTTTTATTAACAACGCAACAAGATCTTCGCACTTGGTCTTTAAAACCAATTTCATGGTGGGGACGCACACAATGCATTAAAATGACCACTTTGCCCAGGGTATTGTACCTACTTCAAGCGGTACCCATAACTCTTCCCAAATGGTACCTAGCTCAACTCCAAAGACATATAAATGCTTTTATTTGGGGAAAAGGAAAACCTAGGATTAACAAATCCAACATGTACAGAGCCACAATAAATGGAGGACTGGGGTTACCAGACTTAACAGTATATTATAACGCAGTCACCTTACAAAGAATTCTAGACTGGCATAGAGCAGGTGACTCGAAAGCCTGGGTATCCTTAGACTCTAACATCCTTAGAGTTCCTTCAGTGGGAGCTCTATGCTGGGTACCAAAATCTTTACGGCCCCCACAGTGTTATGATCTAATGATTCATAAACATGTTTTTGACTCCTGGGATAATATTAATCTCCACCAGACGCATCTCACTGGAGCTCGCTCCCCTCTTTTTCCCATACCACTGAACGCTGAGATGATAGGAGGGTTGGATAAAGGACAACAGAGACTAACTGAATGGGGATACACAGTGCCACTAAAAGAATTTACGCTTCATGGGAAGTTAGCAGGGAGAGAAAGTCTAAGTGCAGTGGCGGGAGGACGATACTCTAACTGGCTAAAATATTCTCAACTACACCATTTTATATACACTTCACCACACCAAAAAGACTTCCTTAGGGAACTGACACCGTTCGAATCTCTTTGCATAAATACAACTCCTCTGCGGCACTCACTGTCATTGACACGCAAACTTATACAAACAGAACACACACACACGCTCCCCTCATACACGACCAAATGGCACGAGGAGCTGGGACACGATATAAATGGGAAGGATTGGAAGAAAATCTTTCAAAACACAAAAAAGTCGTCTAGCTCACCCCAAATGTTAGAACTTAATTTTAAAGTGCTACTGAGATGGTACTTAACACCTTCACGCATCCACTCCATCTACCCGGAGGCAAGCAGTAACTGCTGGAGAGGTTGCCCTACTAGAGGCCAATACCTACATATGTGGTGGGAATGTGATGTAATCAAACCACTCTGGTGCGAAATAGAAACTTTTTATAGGCAAATACTGACTGAGGAATTTGAGCTGACACCCAGACTAGCGTTATTAAATGACCTCCCCCCGTTCCCTTGCAAACTGAGACTTAGACTTTTACAAATAGGCATCACAAGCGCCAAATCTCTAATAGCGTTTCATTGGAAAACACAACACAGGCCAACTCTATTAGAATGGATCAATAAGGTCACGGACATGCTAGCACTCGAGGAATATAGTTACTACAAAAGAAAACAGATCGGCACTTTTGCAGATATTAAATTTCTCTGGGAAGAACTAACTACACGGCAGGTCCCTTTACGTAGGCCAATAACATAAAGTCCCTTCTCTCCCTATTTACCTGTCTCTCTCTTCGTTTCCTCTTATATCTCTTGTTGACGCTGATCTCGGGGGCCCCCCCCCCCCTTGGAAGGAATGGTGGTTCCAAAGTTTATAGTTAAGTTTATCGTTACAAAGTTATGAGAATAATTTCACCAAGGAGCAATGAAACTACACACCTATGTGTTAACATCATCCAAATCGTTACATTGGGAGAAGACTGTAAAAGACTATATTTATGTAATTGTTGTCTCTTAATTATCTATTTCTCTTCCATGCTCTGTACATTATTTTATTTTTGTGGATGACAATAAAGCTCTTTGAAAAAAAAAAAAAAAAAAAAAATAATGTAGATGAAATAACATCAAGGGATATATACAGTACCCCCCCCCCCCTTATGTAGATGATATAAATAAATGGCACCCAAACAACATTACCCATAGCAGGAAACACAGATTGAAGTGCGCACCGCCACAGGACAAAATGGCATCACAGAAATAAACTGACGCAGCGTATCTTGCTAGTACCACAAAAAAAGTGTGTCAGACATCTCACCAAGGTCATATACAGAACCCCCTTCGTCTAGATGTTATAAAAAAAAAGGCGTCCAGAAAACACTGCCCGTGGTGGAAAGCGCAGGCTGAAGTGCGCACCGCCGCAGGATAGTTAAACAAAAATGGCGCCAAGTTTTTGAAGCAATAAACATAATAGGAGCATAATAACAACCTTATTTTGAGAACTTGCCCCCACAAGTGAGCTGTCCTAAGAGGCAGGAATGGTGCATAAGTAATGTGTATAGTCATACAGTATAATTGTCTATGAGCCCCTCTATTAAAAAGGCTAACTGAAATAACTGCAGTCTGCAGAAGTCTCCTGTTATACTGTAGATGGAGATGCCGCCATTACATGGAAAAAACATACAGGCATAAACAAGCACAATACTAACAGCTTTTAAAAGAGAACCCATACATTCTCATAAGACATCCCCCACTGAGGGTATACTAAAATACAGCTGAGCAGATATTTATTTCTGTGAGGATTAAGGCGACTATGTACCCCGGGTCCTGAAAAGGGAAAACCTTTAGTCTATCCTTAAAAGGATATCCCTAGTAAGCGATATAATAAAAGTCCCCAGATCTAGCAAAGAGGGCTAATTTACACCGAGCCCTGTGTGATTTTCTGAGGCTGCTCACCCGCTCTTCATATGAGAAGCCGGTTAGCCCTGTCACTCAAACCACTGTTGCGTTTATTAAACAGGAGCTCAATGTCTCCTAAAAATTAGGGCAAGTCAAAACATTCTGCTCTCTTACATATGATATCCTATAATGAGGATATAATTTAACAATCCCAGACCCCATCTGAGGGAAAAAGATGCCACCCGGTCACCTCTCTTCTAAGCAGTCCCTTGATGAGCCCTCCAAAGTTAAATAAAGGCAAGGACTTACCCTCCAGGGTCTTCTGCTGTAGAGCAGTCACAGCAGCTCCAGGTGTGTTAGCCTCATCCGACCGCTGACAGGGACCTGAAGATATGAGAAAAACAGAGTAACCAACCCTGGTTTTCTATATAGGGGTAGCATAAGTGCTGGAAGGTAAGCAAGGACTACCTTGCCATCTTCCAACTGCTAAAAGCCACCATTACTCTTACTAAAGAGATTTACATGGACACAGCATTGTTGATTTTCTTTAGACCCCATCTTCACACACCCCCTATGATGTACAAAGCAAAGAATGACTGGGAGTTATGGGAAGTGGGAGTGATACTTAACAGCTCTACTGGGCTCTTCTTTGCTTCCCCCTGGTGGCCAGGAGTTGAATTCCAACTAGTAATTAGAATGGATTTGCGGACTCTCCATGCCATTGGAAAGAAATTACTCTATTACCTAAATTACTATACCTTTTTCGATCACATCCCATCTCAGTCCCTACTTCAGAATTACATAAATTACAAACGGATATATTACAATTTATCTGGCAGGGTAAAAAGGCTAGGATCAACAAAAAAAACAATGTGTCATCTTAGAAATAAAGGAGGAATAGGATTACCAAAGTTAGTCCCTTATTACTACTCAGCAAGAATGGCCCAGTCCCTTCAATGGTATAGAAAAGATACCAATTCCCAATGGATCCACATTGAATCATAAATGATGAATGTTGATCAGATATACAGCCTCCTATGGACACCTAAATCCGAAGGTCACCCCCACAAAAACACATATATAGCGATCAAACACACAATCCATATATGGAATACCTTAAAATTCAAATATCCCCTAATTCAAGAAAAATCTAGAGTGACACCATTAATATCTCTAACCTCATTCATAGAACCAAAAAACATATATGGGCCAATAAAGGACTTTACAGGATTACAGATACTTTAATATATGATAAACTCATATCTTATGATAACTATGCAGCTCTGGGTACTCCAGACAAGACCATATGGTACCACTATTTACAGTTGAAATCCAGAGTACGTGAAATAAAAGGTACAGGGAAACTCCCCCCCAAACACTACCTTTGAATCCCTATGTTTGACAACAACCCATGTCAAAGGCCAAATCTCCATGATATACCCCATTTTTAATTCTACAGCTAAAGAGACCTAAACCCCACTTATGATAAAATGGGAACAAGGCCTTGAAAACACTTGGTCAACTAATACTTGGACAAAAATGCAAATAAAAACAATTTCAAAATAAATAGATATTCCTATATACAGTATTACTGTAAATTTCTAAATTTCTATACACATCCATCCATCCATTTATATATATATACAGTATATAGTCATTTTTATTATGTTACAAAGAGCAAAAGAAAATACACTTTGTATATGGCTTACAAATGTTCGCACCAATACAAGAGACACATTGATTACAGAAATGAACAAACTGCAGAGAAATAATATCATTATTTAACTTATAAACATTTACTTTCAATGACAGTACTCATGACATTATAGTTCCTACGTCATACAGAACTAAAACCACTATTTAAAAAACTAAATTTATGCTTACTTGATACATTTATTTATTTCTTGACATCTAATTACTAATGGGAATATCACTAATGGGAATATCACAGCAGAAGGCGGCAAAGAGCACCACAGCAAAGCTGTTAAATATCACCTCCCTTCCCTCCAACCCCAGTCATTCGACCGAAGTAAAGGAGAGAAAGGAAGCAACAAGGTGCAGAGGTGTCTGAAGTTTATAACATACCAACAACCTGTCTAAAGAACAGGGCAGGCCATGGACTCATCGTGTCAAGAAAGAAATACATTTATCAGGTAAGCATAAATTTTGTTTTCTTTCTAATGACACGATGAGTCCATGGATCATCTAATTACTAATGGGAATCAATACCCAAGCTAGAGTACACAGATGATAAGGGGGGGGACAAGACAGGGAACCTAAACGGAAGGCACCACTGCTTGAAGAACCTGTCTCCCAAAAGCGGCCTCAGCTGAGGCAAAAGTGTCAAATTTATAGAATTTTGAAAAAGTGTGAAGAGAAGACCAAGTTGCAGCCTTGCAAATCTGTTCCATAGAAGCTTCATTTTTGAATGCCCATGAGGAAGCAACAGCCCTTGTGGAATGAGCCGTAACTCTCTCTGGAGGTTGCTGTCCAGCAGTTTCATAGGCAAAACGTATGATATTCTTCAGCCACAAAGAAAGAGAAGTAGCCATAGCTTTCTGTCCCTTACGTTTTCCAGAGAAAACCACAAACAAGGCAGAAAACCGACGAAAATCCTTAGTCGCCTGTAAATAAAATTTTAGTGCACGTACCATGATCAGATTGGGCAGAAGCCGTTCCTTCTGAGAAGAAGGATTAGGACATAAAGAAGGAACAACAATCTCCTGATTAATGTTCCGGTCAGAAACTACTTAAGGGAGAAACCCTAGTTTGGTACGTAAAACTACCTTATCCGAATGAAAAATAAGGTAAGGAGACTCATACTGTAATGCCGAAAGCTCTGACACTCTACGAGCAGATGAAATAGCAACAAGAAACAAAACTTTCCAAGATAACAACTTAATATCTAAGGAATGCATAGGCTCAAATGGAGCCCCTTGAAGAACTTTAAGAACTAAATTAAAACTCCAGGGAGAAGTAACTGGTTTGAACACAGGCCTGATCCTGACCAAGGCCTGACAAAATGATTGCACATCTGGTACGTCCACCAGACGTTTATGTAACAATATAGACAAGGCAGATATTTAACCTTTTAGGGAACTTGCCGATTATCACTTATCCAAACCTTCTTGGATAAAGGACAGAATTCTAGGAATTCTAACTCTACTCCAAGAGTAGCCCCTGGATTCACACCAACATATATATTTACGCCATATCTTGTGGTAAATCTTTCTAGTCACAGCTTTACAAGCCATTTCTGAAAATCCCCGCCTTGATATGATTAAGCGTTCATCAAAATCTAGTTTCTCTGAAGCTGACTACTTGGAGATTGAAGGAAGGGCCCTTGAAGTAGAAAATCCTTCCTTAACGGAAGTCTCCAAGGTGGAGATGACATGACCACCAGATCTGCATACCAAATCCTGCGAGGGCATACAGGAGCAAAGAGGATCACCGATGCCCTCTCCTGCTTGATTCGAGCAATGAGCCGAGGTAGAAGCGCGAATGGAGGAAATAGGTATGCAAGACTGAAATTCCAAGGTACCGCCAGGGCGCCTATTAGTACAGCCTGAGGGTCCCTTGACCTCGACCCATACCTCGGAAGCTTGGCATTCTGCCGAGATGCCATGAGATCCAATTCTGGCCTACCCCATTTGAGAATCATGCTGGAAAACACTTCCGGATGAAGTTCCCACTCGCCCGGGTAAAAGGTTTGTCTGCTCAGGAAGTCCGCCTCCCAGTTGTCCAGCTCTGGGATGTGGATTGCCGACGGACAGCAATTGTGGGTCTCCGCCCACCAAATTATCCTGGCTACCTCTGTCATGGCTAAGGAACTCTGCGTTCCTCCCTGATGGTTGATGTAAGCCACTGAAGTTATGTTGTCCGACTGGAACCTGATGAACCGGGCTGAGGCTAACTGGGGCCAGGCCAGAAGAGCATTGAAGATTGCTCTCAGCTCCAGAATGTTTATGGGCAGAACAGACTCCGACTGAGTCCAAGTTCCCTGAGCCCTTAGAGAGCCCCAGATTGCTCCCCATCCCTGAAGGCTGGCGTCTGTTGTCACAATCACCCAAGAGGGTCTGCGAAAGCAGGTTCCCTGGGAGAGATGATCCTGAGACAACCACCACAGAAGAGAATTCCTTGTCTCCTGCTCCAGCTGTATTCGCGGACACAGGTCCGCATAATCTCTGTTCCACTGACTGAGCATGAGAGTCTGAGGTCTGAGGTGGAAATGGGTGAACGGGATGATGTCCATTGCCGCTACCATCAGACCGATTACCTCAATGCACTGAGCCACTGATGGCCGCGGAAAGGACTGAAGCGCTTGGCAAGAATCGTAAATCTTTGATTTCCTGACTTCTGTCAGAAAAATCTTTATTGATAAGGAATCTATTATGGTTCCCAAGAAGATTACCCTTGTATTTGGAACTAAGGAGCTCTTTTCCAAATTTACCTTCAATCTGTGAGATCGCAGGAAAGATAACAACATCTCCATGTGGGATCTTGCTTGTTGAAAGGATGGCGCCTGGACCAGGATGTTGTCCAGATAAGGTGCCACTGCAATGCCCTGCAATCGAAGCACCGCCAACAGGGATCCCAGAACTTTTGAGAAAATTCTGGGAGCTGTGGCAAGGCCGAATGGAAGAGTCACGAACTGAAAGTGTTTGTCTAGAAATGCAAACCTTAGAAACTTGTGATGGTCCCTGTGGATAGGAACATGCAGGTACGCTTCCTTTAAATCCACGGTTGTCATAAATTGACCCTCTTGGATCAAAGGAAGATTGGAACGAATAGTTTCCATCTTGAAGGACGGTACTCTGAGAAATGTGTTTAGACTCTTGAGGTCTAAAATTGGTCTGAAGGTTCCCTCCTTTTTGGGAACCACGAAGAGATTGGAATACAACCCCAGACCCCGTTCCTGCATCGGAACAGGAACTATCACTCCCAGGTCGGAGAGGTCCCGTATACAGTCTAAGAATGCCTCTCTTTTTGTCTGGTCTACAGATAAACTTGAAAATAGAAACCTGCCCCTGGGAGGAAGGTTCTTAAAACTCTAGTTTGTATCCCTGGGACATGGGATCCTGAACATCTCGAACCCAAACCTGAGTGAAGAAGGAAAGTCTTCCCCCTACAAGATCTGTCCCGAATTGGGGGCAGGCCCTTCATGCAGTTTTTTAATCATTAGCAGGCTTTTTGGATTGTTTTCCCTTGTTTCAAGACTGATTGGGTCTCCAGGAGGGTTTGGACTGTTCCTGCTTGGAAGAGGAAGTGGAAGGATTTCCCTTGAAATTTCGAAAGGAACAAAAATTACTCTGACGTCCCTTTTGTTTGTTTCTCTTATCCTGAGGGAGGAAATGGCCCTTTCCTCCCGTAATGTCAGAAATTATTTCTGTCAAACCCGGTCCAAACAAGGTATTTCCCTTGTAAGGAATCGCCAAAAGTTTAGACTTAGATGACACGTCCGCAGACCAAGAATTTAGCCATAAAGCTCTGTGGGCTAGCACAGCAAAACCAGAAATCTTTGCTCCCAGTTTAATAACCTGAAGGGAAGCATCCGCAATAAAGGAATGGGCCAACTTAAGGGCCTTTATCCTATCCTGGATCTCTTCAAGGGGAGTGTCTGTCCTAATAGAATCAGACAACGCATCAAACCAGTATGCCGCCGCACTAGTGACGGTAGCAATGCACACTGCAGGTTGCCATTGTAAACCGTGGTGTACATACATATTTTTGAGTAACCCCTCCAATTATTTGTCCATAGGATCCTTAAAGGCACAACTATCCTCTATGGGGATAGTAGTCCTCTTGACTAGAGTGGAAATTGCTCCTTCCACCTTGGGTACTGTTTGCCAAGACTCCTTGATAGAGTCCGCTATGGGAAACCTCTTTTTAAATATAATAGATGGAGAAAAATGGATACCTGGTCTCTCCCATTCCTTAGCAATGATCTCAGTAGCTCAATCTGGTACAGGAAAAACCTCCACCAAGGAAGGTACATCAAAATATTTGTTTAGCTTACTGGATTTTTTAGGATTAAATACGACCATGGTGTTGCTGTCATCCAATGTAGCTAAAACCTCCTGAGTAACAGACGGAGGTGTTCTAGCTGAAACCTGAAAGATACAACTTCAGCATCATCAGGAGGAATTACAATGTCAGAATCTGAGATTTCACCCTCAGATGCTACCGAAGTATCCTCCTCCTCAGGCTTCTGAGAGGGGGCATTCGAAATAGCAAAAACTGCGTCAGTAACCTCACTTACTGAATGTTTATTCTTCCTCTTACGCTTTCCCTGCAACATGGGAAAAGCAGACAACGCATCAGAGACTGCAGAAGACATGAGGGAAGCAATGTCTTGCAACATAACTCCAGGAGAAGTTAGAGAGGAAACGCAGGGCACTGCATGTGTGGGCGGTAAAATTTGGGACGCTTGAGGAGAAAGTTGCGGCATATATTGAACATTGTCATTAGACTCCTGAACAGCATCCGTCTTAGAAAATGTTGGATCAGAAAAAAGTCTATCCCTATAATTCAAAGTTCTCTCAATACATGAAGAACATAAAGGGATTGGTGGTTCCACATTGGCATCAAAACATAAAGAGCAATTGACATTTTGCATGGTCTCTTGGTCCATTCTGACTCACAATGGATCAAATTATCTAATAAAAACAGAAAAAACGTTACTGTCACTTAAAATTTTAAACCGTAAATTTTTTATTCTTATCATTTTTCTATGTAAAGAGGACTAAAAATATTGCAAAACACCTCTACACCTAAGCTTAACTTTTTTGAGGTGCCTACTTGCCCTGCTGACACCGGCTCTTTAACAATCCCCTTAGTAGAAGATCCGGAACTCGGCAGTAGTTATATTGAACAGCTCTCCGGTCCTAGAAATGCATGTTCTTAGACAAACATGCGTAATCTTGACTGAGCAGGGCCGGATTGGGCAGCCGGGATACCGGGAAAAATCCTGGTGGGCCGCCGACTGGCAGCTCAGCTGGCTGCTACAGTAGAGAGAGCAGCAATTTGCAATCACTCATCTCTGGCAATGACATAAAAAAACATGGAAATACTACAATTATAGCCCTGTATATAAATGAATGTGTGGCGGCAGCACGAATACAGTGTACTTGACTTTAACCTGCACAGTTGCAAGGAGGAAGAAGGAGGAGCTGGCTGATGTAATATTTTTTGGAGAGGGGGCGGCCGCGGTTAACATTTGAGCATCGTGCACCGGCTGGAGTAGGATTCCCCTAGACACTGCCAGGCTACAAGTGTTCCGGATCTGGCAGAGGATTGACTGACTCAGACTAACCCCAACTATGTGTGCAAAGATCATCCAGCCTGAGTGACTCACTGCCACATTTAATCTCACTCTCCCTGAGTCCCTAGAGTATATGGCATTACAAGCCGGCCATCTAAAAAGGTTATGTAATGCATTTATCTTTACGCTGTAGCCTAGTGTCTATTTTGGGTATTTTCCAGCTGCCACATGGCACAATAAATAATGATATACATGGAACCATAGATATCTGTGCTTCTTTGTGAGATTCTTCCTAGGTGATAGTGAATTTGAAACAGCCTGTTCTTTTTTAATGCCTTGGTTACCAGAGTAGGCTGCAAAGCATTGCAGAGCAATGGTTGGCAGTTCATAGTCAATGGGGTTAAAGGCTAATAACAATACTCAATATATACACTGTATCTTTTCTGTTACTTTAAAATAATTGGGCTGGAGGGGGCGGGGTGGGGCTGGGCCGGTTTATACAAATTTCCAGGGCTGATTTCCCAGTCCGGCCCTGTGACTTAGACTGTACTCTCTTTCCCCCGGTCACAGGCAGTAAGGGAAAAGTGGTGCACAACACAAATTGCCGCCTCCCATAGCTCCGCCCATCGTGGGCATCTCAAAAAAGGAATCTCCCGGTCGGCATCTTTGTTCTAAAGTTAAACCGAAAAGAAACCTGAAAGCCTGCATAACAAACTGTCTAAATAAGTCCCCTCTATCTATAGGAGAATTTATGTGTCCCATTCTTTGTAAATAAAGTGCCCAAACTTTTCTGAGTCTCTATTTACTTCCCCAGAAAATTAAGTTAGCACTTACCTCATAAATCTGCCAGACAGCAAGGCAGCTCACCAGGTTTGAGAGGTCCTCTCCCTCACATGGACCTGTGGAAAAAGAGATAAAGACTGAGTAATCTTACTCAGGCTTTCAGAGTTAGGGCAGCATAAACTACATGGGTGGCGCAGTGAGAATTATGTCCCACAAGTTCCCATTGCTCTAAAGCCACCACTGCTCTACTCAAGAGACTGATATGGACTACGGCTACACCCCAGAACAAAGCAGCACAATCTTGTACTACTTAAAAAATAATAAACTCTTGCTTGAAAAATCTTTTACTAACACCTAACTTTACCACTTCCTTGCTCTAACGTAGGCAAAGAGAATGACTGGGGTTGGAGGGAAGGGAGGTGATATTTAACAGCTTTGCTGTGGTGCTCTTTGCCGCCTCCTGCTGGGCAGGAGTGATATTCCCATTAGTAATTAGATGATCCGTGGACTCATCGTGTCATTAGAAAGAAATTATCTAATGCTATCCCAGCTTCAGTAGTGTATGTCTAACTGTAAAAATCCAGTTGATCACTTAAAGGGACATAAAACAAGTTGGGATAGAGACAAAATATAATAATATGTACTTTAATTACTTTACCTGCAAATTTATACTGCAGTGCCTCGCCATTAACCCTTTCTTTTAAGTTTCCGAATTGTAAAGCTCTAACTCCCCCCCATACATTTCCTTCTATGGCTGTATCTATATCTTTTGGTAGAAGGCAAAAGTGAATAGGAAATATCTGCTGGAGCACTGTGAACTCAGTAGAAATACAATGCCTGTGTCTAAACACTAATAAGGAGGGTGGAGTAGACTGCTCGAGACAGCATGGCTATTTAAGTATTTTTGAAAATTATTTAAAAATACTTGCCAGCAATTTTTAAACATTTTTTATGCAAGCTATTTTGAATTAATTAGCCCTTTTAGGATATACACAGATCTCAACCTGTTTTATGGCACTTTAAGATAATAACAAAGAAATCCAAGAGAGAAAGCGGACGATATAATTCCCAGGGGTATTCCCAGCTTTTAAGTATGTGAAGGCAATGCACACATTACAAAAAAACATAAATTAAAAATCATACTAAACAAATGAATTGTGCTGAAATAAAACTGCACTAAAAGTCTTTAAAAAATTGTATTTTATGAAAAACTTAAAATTCCTGTTGAAATTGCGCATGAAAGGAAAGGTTTATGGTGCATAGTAGAAATCGTAATAAAACTACACTGTGCATGTAAAAATGTATAACACAAAGCGTATTATTTTCCTTAGTGTAAAATGATTTTCTCCACCTCTGCTAGTGGGCTGTATATGGGCTGTATATGGGCATAGCTGAAAGTTTTCACTGGCAAACTAAACAATGGTGACATTTTGTCAAAATACGCAAAATGTAAGATACTATACACTAAAAATAGAGTCATTTTTAAAGTGCGCCCCATGTTCCCTGCTAACTTCACTCTTCTCAGCAAAGTTTCTCTTTCCAGCAAGTTCCACTTTCTATGGGAGACATCTCACAACCCTTTTTTTAAAAAATATTATCTTCTTTATTAAAGGGACGTAAAACTCCAAAATTTTGTTTCATAATTCAGATAGAACACATAATTTTAAACAACTTTCCAATATACTTCCATTATCAAATTTTCTTCGTTTTCTGTTATCCTTTGTTGGAAAAGTAAGGATGTAAGCTCAAGAATGTGCATGTGTTGCAGTTTTGCAACAATGTTATACATTAGCAAGAACACTAGATGGCAGCACTATTTCCTGTCATGTAGTGCGTCAGGCACGTGCATGCTACCTACCTAGGTATCTCTTCAACAAAGAGAACTAAGCAAATTTTATAATAGAAGTAAATTGGAATTTTTTTTACAATTGTATTCTCAATCTGGATAATGAAAGAAAAACAATTGGGTTTCATGTCCCTTTAAGGTTCAAGACGTACAAATAACATCTGTAAAGTGACTGTAGGTGACAGAAAAAGCAGTTGTACAAAATATTTCTATGACAAAGTACACTGAATACAGCAATAATAAGTTAAACAAAATAATTGTCATAAGCAAACAGCTAATCTGTGCATTTTACAGAAAAATAAGAACCTCTGTTTACTTGAAAGTATTAATCTCCTCCTCTATCTAACGAGGCCACTCTTGCACCTCTATAAATTAGAAGATGACTTTGCTAAAGAGAACAGAGCTATTGGAATTTATACTTCGTAAAATGCTAGAAAACTAGACTGTCCACGAGGCAAAGGGCAGATATAAGAAATGGCGTCTCACTTAAAGGGATATAAAACCCCAAATTTTACCTCCATGATTCAGATAGAGCACACAATTTTAAACAACTTTCCAATTTACTTCTATCAGCAATTTTTGTTTGTTTTCTTGTTATCCTTTGTTGAAAAGCAGGTATGTAAGTTTAGTGTCTGCAGAACTTTATGGCAACAGTTTTGCAACGATGTTATACATTAGCAGGAGCACTAGATGGCAGCACTATTTCCTGTCATGTAGTGCTCCAGGCATGTGCACGCTACCTATCTAGATATCTCTTCAACAAAGAATAACTCGAGTAAGATGCAAATTTGATAATAGAAGTAAATTGGGAAACTTTTTTATAATTGTATTCTCTATCTGATTTGGGTTTTATGTCCCTTTAAGTCTTTGAACTGAAATATAAGCATATGTAAACTTCAAACTAGTGGAGGACTAAAAAAGATAATTAACTGTTGAAGGACATAGAAATATTAAGATACTCTTATACCAACCTTATTGCCCAGTCATACAGACTACCCATCTACGTACAGAGATTACATTATTATGTTGCTTCTAATGCGATTGGATAGATCAATGTAGCATATAGAACAACAATATAGGGACTGTAAGTCTTGTGAGTACTCCCATCTCATCTATATGAACATGACGCTTATCCTTTGAATATTTAAATACCATTGTATAAAGAATCTATAACGGTGCACAAAAGAAAGGAAAAGCTACTCTGTAAATTTCGGCGTTGAGGTATTGAAACAAAATATTTATATGTCTGTAAAGTGTGTATTCTAAAACTCTCCCGCAGTTTTCAGATAATAAGGAAAGGCTACAATGAACAAAAAATAAAATTATATTCTAACTATAACTATTTTAACCTATTAAGCAGTAGATATGTGATGCCACAACAAATATTGCATATAAAATGGTATCTAACTAATGGAGGACAAAGAGGTAGCAGAGTGTACCTACAGATGTCGACGCATTTCGGCCTAATAACAGGCCTTTTTCAAGACTAGTCTTGAAAAAGTCCTGTTATCAGGCCGAAACGCGTTGACATCTAACTGGTAAAATAATTATTGATACCCATAACAAGGTGTTTTCAAATTTTCTACAGTATTGTTTTTTCCTTTTTTCCACAGGATCTTTTAGAAATACCACAACAACTAATGGGATTTTATTAATATAAGATATCACAAACTCACTACCTCCACTTTTTATCACCTAGCACATAAGATCACATTCAGATCCCCCTTTCTGGGAGCATTCTATTTTTATTTTTATTATTTTTTTAGTGAATTTGCATTTTTGTATGTTTGCAATTTTTTAATTTTTTTCACACATTTGATTTTTGGTTATCACATTTTTTTTTATCATTTTTTATGTTTTTTTCAACACGAAGCAATCAAGGAGTATTTTTTCACTAAAGACTATTTCATTGAACATATATTGGACACTTCAACGAAATCACTATTTTGGACACATATTATACATAAATTATTGGGACTATTCTATTCATTGGGATTTTTTTGGACTGTTTGTAGAATCACCATTACACCCAAATTTGGGATACTAACCTCAAAAACATTATCTATAAGCAACTCTTCTTTCCAGAATGTTGTGGTTTTAATACTATATTTTATGTTAAAACATTTGTGAATATTTTATCTTTGTGTACTTGCACTTGGCATTTGTACTTGATATCTGTATTCATGGATCCATGATTTTAAATATGTTTTAAATTCTGTTTGTGATATATGTCATTGTGTACAATAAAACTGTAACATTATATACTTCCACCTCTGCCTAATTGGCACTCACTTCATTTATCCACATTACTGATAAAGCCAGTCACCTATATGCGAGGCATTTCACTATATATATTGTTTCTAAAATGCTTGTCCAGAATGAAATACACACACGCAAAAACACACACAGAAAAACACTCAGACACACACACAAACACATGTATTTAAAAGCTATGAATGTTATAAACACTCTCACAGCAACTATATGTGCTTAAAGAGACACTGAACCAAACATTTTTCTTTCGTGATTCAGATAGAGCATGACATTTTAAGCAACTTTCTAATTTACTCCTTTTATCAAATTTTCTTCATTCTCTTGGTATCTTTATTTGAAATGCAAGAATGTAAGTTTAGATGCCGGCCCATTTTTGGTGAACAATCTGGGTTGTTCTTGCTGATTGGTGGATAAATTCATCCACCAATAAAAAAGTGCTATCCAGAGTTCTGAACCAAAAAAAAGCTTAGATGCCTTATTTTTCAAATAAGGATAGAAAGAGAACAAAGAAAAAGATAGATAATCCCATTATTACAGATTCCATAGTTTTGCATAACCAACACTGTGATATTAATACACGTATTACCTATTGGCCAGATTACGAGTTTTGCGTTATTAGCGGCTCAGTACTAACTTGCAAGTTATTTTCACCGCTCACCTCCCTATAGCGCTGCTATTACAGGTTTGCAAAAACCCAGCGTTAGCAGGCAATATGGCAGCGTTGATCTCCATACCGCACCCAAATACCAGCGCTGCTTTGAGCTGGTTTTATGTGCTCGAGCATGATTTCCCCATAGACATCAATTGGGAGAGCCGGCTAAAAAAAAGCCTAACACCTGCAATAAAGGAGCGTAAAGCTCCGTAACGCAGCCCCATTGATTCCTATGGAGAAAAAAAAGTTATGTTTACATCTAACACCCTAACATAAACCCAGAGTCTAAACACCCCTAATCTGCTTCCCCTGACATTGCTGACACCTACATTACACTTATTAACCCCTAATCTGCCGCCCCCGACATCACCGACACCTACATTGCACTTATTAACCCCTAATCTACCGCCCCCGACATCGCCGCCACCTCCCTACACTTATTAACCCCTATTCTGCCGTTCCTACATCACCGCCACCTACCTGCACTTATTGACCCCTAATCTGACGCCACCAATGTCGCCGTCACCTACCTACACTTATTAACCCCTAATCTGCCGCCCCCAATGTTGTCGCTACCTACCTACACTTATTAATCCCTAATCTGCTGCCCCCAATGTCGCCGCCACTATACTAAAATTATTAACCCCTAAACCTAACCCTAAGTCTAACCCTAACGTAACCCTAACCCTAACACCCACTAACTCAGTGGCATCACTAGGGTTGGTGTCACCCGGTGCGGTAAGTTATAGTGTCACCCCCCCAGAAAGCAGACACACACAAACACAAAAACACAGGCACACACACATACAAACACTTAGACACACTCAAACACACTAAAAAACACACTCAGATGCACACACAAACACTCGGAAACACACTCAGACACATGCAAAAACACACACAGAAAAACACTCAGACACACACACAAACACTCAGACGCACACACACACACACACAAAAACTCTCTCACACACACACACCCACACAAAAACTCAGACACACACACACAAAAACACTCACACACACACACAAACACTCAGACACACACAAAAACACTCAGACACACACAAAAACACGTGTACCAGTCTGGTGGGCATCATACTTGGCTCCTTCTCTTTAGAGACAGTGTCAGACAGTCATGCGGTCATATGCCAGGCATCCCCTCACGATTTCCCGGCTCCCGTTTAGAGAGACAGCACAACAGTGAGTGACTCCACTGCTCCACACGTCACTGAGCAGTGAGCACAGATAGGCAGGCAGGTTTAGGCTAGCAGCGCAACTTCGCAAGCCCCACGGCACGCCCACAACATTCATAGTGAAATTGGACAGGGGAGAAGCAAAGTACAAACAAGCAAAAGCAGCCGGGAAAACTATTTGTGGAAATTGCATCTTCGGGGGTTAGAGTTAGGTTTTTTTAAGGGTTTATTGGGTGGGTTTTATTTTTAGCTTAGGGTTTGAGCAAAGAAAAAGAGCTAAATGACCTTTTAAGGGCAATGTCCATCCAAATGCCCTTTTCAGGGCAATGGGGAGCTTAGGTTTTTTAGATAGGATTTTATTTGGGGGGGTTGGTTGTGTGAGTGGTGGGTTTTACTTTTGGGGGTTGTAAAAGAGCTGATTTCTTTGGAGCAATGCCCCGCAAAAGGCCCTTTTAAGGGCTATTGACAGTTTAGTTTAGGCTAGGGTTTTTTTTTTTATTTTGGGGGGCTTTTTTATTTTGATAGGGATATTAGATTAGGTGTAATTAGTTTAAATATTTGATAATTTCTTTTTTATTTTGTGTAATTTAGTGGGGTTTTTTTGTAATTTAGTTAATTGTATTTAATTAATGTAATTGATTTAATTGTAGTGTAATGTTAGGTGTTAGTGTAAGACAGGTTGGGTTTTATTTTACAGGTAAATTTGTATTTATTTTAGCTAGGTAGTTAGTAAATAGTTAATAACTATTTACTAACTAGTCTACCTAGTTAAAATAAATACAAACTTAGCTGTGAAATAAAAATAAAACCAAGGATAGCTACAATGTAACTATTAGTTATATTGTAGCTAGCTTAGGGTTTATTTTACAGGTAAGTATTTAGTCTTAAATAGGAATTATTTAGGTAATAATAGTAATTTTAATTTAGATTTATTTTAATTATATTAAAATTAGGGGTGTTAGGGTTAGACTTAGGTTTAGGGGTTAATAACTTTAGTATAGTGGCGGCGGTGACGTTGAGGGTGGCAGATTAGGGGTTAATAATATTTAACTAGTGTTTGCGATGCGGGAGTACAGTGGTTTAGGGGTTAATATGTTTATTATAGTGGCGGCGATTGTAAAAATACAGACACTAAAATGTAATTATTACTCATCGTAATGGCGGCGATGTCCGAAGCGGCAGATTAGGGGTTAATAATTTTATTTTAGTGTTTGCGATGCGGGAGGGCCTCAGTTTAGGGGTTAATAGGTAGTTTATGGCTGTTAGTGTACTTTGTAACACTTTAGTTATGAGTTTTATGCTACAGATTTGTAACTTAAAACCCATAACTACTGACTTTCAGTTTACGGTATGGATCTTGACGGTATAGGCTGTACCACTCACTTTTTGGCCGGACAGGCAAACTCGTAATACCGGCGCTATGGAAGTCCCATTGAAAAAGGACTTTTTAAAAGGTGCGGTAGTTACTTTGCGTTACGGCCAAAAAAGTGTGCGGTACAGCTATACCTGCAAGACTCGTAATATCAGCAGTAGTGAAAAAGCAGCGTTATGAGGATTTTTCACTCATAATCTAGCCGTATGTGATTACCTTATATCTAAGCCTCTGCAGACTGCTCCCTTATCTCAGTGCTTTTGACAGACTTGCATTTAGCCAATTAGTGCTGACTCTTAAATAACTGTACGGGGTGAGCACAATGTTATCTACATGACACACATGAGCTAGCACTGTCTAACTGTGAAAAACTGTCAAAATGCACTGAGATAAGATGCGGCTTTCAACGGTATAAAAATCAGTTTGAGTCTATCTAGGTTTAGCTTTCAAAAAACAATACCAAGAGAACCAATCAAATTTGATGCTAAAAGTAAATTGGAAAGTTGTTTAAAATTGCATGCCCTGTCTGAATCATGAAAGTTTAATTCTGACTAGACTGTCCCTTTTAAGGGTTAAACAGCAATAATATCCCACATAATGATCCAGAGCATAATATTACATAAAGGCACAGTCAAAAATTATTGTTGAAATGACTATCATTAAATACACAGCATTACCAAGAATTCTTAAGACTTAGAAGTGATAGAAAGTCCCTTAAAGGGACATGATACCGAAATGTTGACGCACATGAAAGAGATGCAGCATAGCTGTAAAAAGCAGACTAGAAAATATCACCTTAACATCTCTATGTAAAAAAGGAAGATATTTTAAATCAAATGTCCTAAGTATTCACGCCCCAGTGTAAAGAGACTTTAACCCCTTAACGACTGAGGACGTGCAGGGTACGTCCTCAGAAAAAAGGCAGTTAATGCCTGAGAACGTACCCTGCACGTCCTCAGTGTGGAAAGCAGCTGGAAGCGATCCTGCTCGCTTCCAGATGCTTTCCGGTTATTGCAGTGATGCCTCGATATGGAGGCATCCTGCAATAACCTTTTTAAGTCATCTGGTGCAGAGAGAGCCACTCTGTGGCCCTCTCTGCACCGGAGATCGGTGGCTCCCTGCGTTGGTGGGTGGGAGCCGGACCGGGAGGCGGGTGGCGGCCATCGATGGCCCTGTTGATGTGAAGGGGGGCGGGATCGTGGGCGGGGGTGGCTGGGGGCGCACACGGGCGCGCGCGTGCACGGGAGGGTGGGGGCGGGCGCGTGCACGGGGAGGGAGCGGGTGGGAACCGCTACACTACAGAAAATGTGGAAATAAAAAATATAAAAAAAATGTCAAATTAAAAAAAAAAAAACGATCAGCAAGGTGGTGGGGGTTTGTCTGTGTGTGTGTGGGGGGGGGGGAAGCTACACTACAGAAAAAAAAAACCAAACAAAAAAAAAGCACTTTTTATTGTAAACTGGGTACTGGCAGACAGCTGCCAGTACCCAAGATGGCCCCCAATAAGGCAGAGGGGAGGGTTAGAGAGCGGTTTTGGGGGGATCAGGGAGGTTGGGGGCTAAGGGGGGGATCCTACACAGTAGCATATGTAAATATGCTAAAAAAAATTTTTCATTTTTTTTTAAAACCCTTTTATTTTAGTACTGGCAGACTTTCTGCCAGTACTTAAGATGGCGGGGACAATTGTGGGGTGGGGGAGGGAAGGGAGCTGTTTGGGAGGGATCAGGGGGTGGGATGTGTCAGATGGGAGGCTGATCTCTACACTAAAGCTAAAATTAACCCTGCAAGCTCACTACAAACTCCCTAATTAACCCTTTCACTGCTAGCCATAATACACGTGTGAGGCGCAACAGGATTTAGTGGCCTTCTAATTACCAGAAAGCAACGCCAAAGTCATATATGTCTGCTATTTCTGAACAAAGGGGATCCCAGACAAGCATTTACAACCATTTGTGCCATAATTGCACAAGCTGTTTGTAAATGATTTCAGTGAGAAACCTAAAATTGTGAAAAATTTTACGTTTTTTTTAATTTGATCGCATTTGGCGGTGAAATGGTGGCATGAAATATACCAAAATGTGCCTAGATCAATACTTGGGGTTGTCTACTACACTACACTAAAGCTAAAATTAACCCTACAAGCTCCCTACATGCTCCCTAATTAACCCCTTAACTGCTGGGCATGATACACTTGTGGTGCGCAGTGGCATTTAGCAGCCTTCTAATTACCAAAAAGCAACGCCAAAGCCATATATGTGTGCTATTTCTGAACAAAGGGGATCCCAGAGAAGAATTTACAACCATTTATGCCATAATTGCACAAGTTGTTTGTAAATAATTTCAGTGAGAAATCGAAAGTTTGTGAAAAAATTTGTGAAAAAGTGAACGATTTTTTGTATTTGATCGCATTTGGCGGTGAAATGGTGGTATGAAATATACCAAAATTGGCCTAGATCAATACTTTGGGATGTCTACTAAAAAAAATATATATACATGTCAAGGGATATTCAGGGATTCCTGACAGATATCAGTGTTCTAATGTAACTAGCGCTAATTTTGGAAAAAAATGGTTTGGAAATAGCAAAGTGCTACTTGTATTTATGGCCCTATAACTTGCAAAAAAAGCAAAGAACATGTAAACATTGGGTATTTCTAAACTCAGGACAAAATTTAGAAACTATTTAGCATGGGTGTTTTTTTGGTGGTTTTAGATATGTAACAGATTTTGGGGGTCAAAGTTAGAAAAAGTGTGTTTTTTTCCATTTTTCCTCATATTTTATCATTTTTTTTATAGTAAATGATAAGATATGATGAAAATAATGGTATCTTTAGAAAGTCCATTTAATGGCGAGAAAAACGGTATATAATATGTGTGGGTACAGTAAATGAGTAAGAAGAAAATTACAGCTAAACACAAACACCGCAAAAATGTAAAAATAGCCTTGGTCCCAAACGGACAGAAAATGGAAAAGTGCTGTGGTCATTAAGGGGTTAAGCAGCCAGTCAAGATGTTTGTCCCAGGACTTGCTAGGGAGTGTGTATTTTTTTCAACTTGCAACTTGACAGCAGCTGAAGTATAACTGTTTACACAACACTTACTCTGGGGAACTGAAGAAGTGTTGAGGTAAAATATCTTCCTTTTTTTGCATAGAGATGCAGGGGATATTATTATAGGTAAATAATAAGACACAAAAATAAAGACCCCTCTGTAAGAGCTAGAGAGCTCAACCACAGTTACCCAATGCCAATCCAGAAGTGAAGCCCGGCATCAGACCAAGCAATGATATAACAGTTATTATCTGCTACACATGCATGTCGTAGAACTTGTAGAAAAATTCTGCAATACACCCCACACTTCGAATATGGTCCTGGAACAACAACTGTTCAAGATCTTTGGGGGTTAAATCTAGTTTGTACGGCAAGGCTAACAACCTCCTCCAGAAAGGTACATATGATCTGTTGCTGGAGTCCCCTAACCGCAACGTCAGAGTGAGACGGTCTCAATCGGAATCTTCATCATCTGCAATCCAGAGTAAAATTCAGCAGTGCTTGGGAACAAACATACAGCTAGATTATGAGTTTTGCGTTATGAGTGAAAAAGCAGCGTTATTGGTTATAACCCTGCTTTTTCACTACCGCTGCTATTACGAGTCTTGTCAAAAAAGCTGTACCGCACACTTTTTTGGCCGTACCGCAAATTAACTAATTTGCTTAAAGTCTTTTTTCAATGGGACTTCCATAGCGCCGATGTTACAAGCTTTTTCTGTGAGGCCAAAAAGTGAGCGGTACTGCCTATCCCGCAAGATTCGTAATGCAATCTAAAGTCAGTAGTTATGAGTTTTATGCTACAAAGCTGTAGCATAAAACTTATAACTAAAGGGGGGCGTGTCCAACCACCGACTAAGATGGCTGCTGTTAGCTAGTGCTCCACTCTGAAGCTGCCACAAATTGCTGTTTATCTTTTTTCAGAGATTTGAGAACACTGCTTTTTTGTGATATTTGGGATTACTAGGACTTTAGGAACAGACCCATATAACTTGTTTGGCATAATAAGAGCGAGCAGACCTGACTAGGGAAGGTACGCAACAGAGGCCTTGGAGCGGCCTATACCTTTTCCTACCCCCCTCCATAATTCTGACCCGTCAGATAATACGGCCATTTGAGCCGCAGCAAACTCAATTTCTTATAATGTGAGTAACCTACACAAAATAACATAGGAAGCAACTTTGTTAAATAGAGACGAACTACTCTTGGCATCACCCCGACACCGCAACACTGCCCACAGTATTCCAATTCCTGAAACATATACAAGAGACTGCCTATGAACAACATGGAGTCGGCGGCCCATCTTATAGCCGAGCTCTGCAGACTGCTAGATACATTTCAAGCTGAAATGACAGAAAATCTGCGCACTGCATTTATAGCACCTGTGATCGACATCTTTGATGAGAATATACAAATAGTCCCTGTTCCGGCGATGGAGAGAAGTTGCGGCACTTTGGGCCCCCGGGGCGGGCTTCCTGCACCCCCAACTTACATGCAAGCACGGGGATCAAGATCCTTGCATCTACCCCAGTGGAACGCTACATTGCAGTATGACACTTCTGCAAGTGGGGAGACAGCTGACAGGGGCGCAGAGAGAGACAACGCTGATTTTGTTGCTACAGATAGTGTCAGCTCTCGATCAGATGTAACGGCTATAAACGGAACCGATAGCCCAGCCATAATAGCCACAGTGACATCTATGCAGCTCCGTAGCTCTCCTTATAGAGCCAAAACCGCAAACAACAAATTGACAGAGAGGAGCGCTGAAAGTTTTCCCGGAGCAGAGAGACGGAAAGTGCAGGCTGGGTTGCTGGAGCTCTACCCTCAAGAAGCTATACTGTTTCAGTCTTACCCCCATGAAGTTGGGGATCTAGATCCACTGGACTCTCTGTTTCAGCTTCTCAGCCTTAGAGGGGAAAGAGCTCCAGAAGGTAAAAAAAGTGTCTACCCTGCGGTAAGTCCCTCAGCAACAGCGCTGAACATGCTGACAGTGCACATGGGGACTCACGGACAGAACATCTTTGGACTGGGTTGCTTGCTTCTATCGCTTGGCTCCACGGCAATGCTTGCTATGTTCTCCTTGGACGCAGCAGGAATAGGATAGATGCTGCCTGACCTCAGCGTTATTAAGGTGACTGATCGCAATGAGAGACCTCTCTATGGGAACATTCTTTTGAGCCTGACATGCCGCAGCAAGACTTTACCAAGATTTATTTTATGTGGTCTTATTAATATGCGGAGGGTCTCTTTGTCAATTGCTCTTTATATATGACTGGTTATTGCGAGTGATAAAGAGTTACTGCCTTATGTACATAATTTTATTAAGCATATGTTTTGTAGCTAACTGTTTTTTTTCTTTTACATATGAATACCACTGTTGCCTTTGGCTATAGATCTAACCGCCTATGCAGTTTACGCCACCATTAGTTTTATTCTCTCTAAATACTAAGCTACATTAGTACCTATTTCTTGAGTGCCATATATTTGTGGGTGCCTAAGTTAATAACTGTATCAGTTACTTGTTTATGCGTAGGGAGATATGACCCTATAATGTAATTGCTTCATAGTGCATGCTATGCTACACACCCGTAGTGAATCACAACTATATCCCTACCCTAGATTTTATGCACATTTTACCACTGCATATTGAGACAGTAAATCTTACTTACAAATTGTCCACCTATGCCTGTACTGACCTATATTAGGGACTGGATGTTAAGTATTGCTTCTACTACCATGATCTCTATTAATGTGTGGTTCCAGAAATGTGGGTGTATGTGAGGTTATACATATTAAGGGTCCAAAAGTGGCCCTATGTTATAGGACAAATTAAGCTGGTTAAGGTTTACTCTGATTCCTGACCTATGTTTCAAACAAAAAATGGCAAAGTGAGGTTAATTATTTAGGACCCAAGAATGGTCCCTTTAGACTCAAGTCACCCTCAGCAACGTTAATTTTGTTATGTTATCATGAGGTCCAAAAGTGGCTTCTTTTTTCATTGTGGGGGTGCACAGTGTATGCGGCAACTATATATGTATACAAATATTTAAGATAACAGTCTTGTTAATGTGTGATTCTGATTTTGATGGATCTATTGTACTTATATTTCTGGTAACATTCCCTTTTGTTATATGTTGATAATTATTACATGTATGCCTGCACTATACCTCAATAAAAATTAAAATATGAAAAAGAAAAAAAAAAAAAACTTATAACTAAAGTGCTAAAAAGTACACTAACATCCATAAACTATCTATTAAACCCTAAACCGAGGCCCTCCTGCATCGCAAACACTATAATAAAAATATTAACCCATAATCTGCTGCTCCGGACATAGCCGCCACTATAATAAACATATTAACCCCTAAACCGCCATACTCCTGCCTCACAAACACTAGTTAAATATTATTAACCCCTAATCTGCTGTCCCTAACAACGCCGCCACCTACCTACCTAAAAAAGCCCCCCAAAATAAACCCCCCCTAGCCTAAACTAAACTACCAATAGCCCTTAAAAGGGCCTTTTGCGGGGCATTGCCCTAAAGAAATCAGCTCTTTTACCTGTACAAAAAAATACAAACAACCCCCCAACAGTAAAACCCACCACCCACACAACCAACCCCCCAAATAAAATCCTAACTAAAAAACCTAAGCTCCCCATTGCCCTGAAAAGGGCATTTGGATGGGCATTGCCCTTAAAAGGGCATTTAGCTCTTTTTCAGCCCAAAAGCCCTAATCTAAAAATAAAACCCACCCAATAAACCCTTAAAAAACCTAACACTAACCCCCGAAGATCCACTTACAGTTTTGAAGACCGGACATCCATGCTCAACGAAGCCGGGAGAAGTCTTCATCTAAGCGGCAAGAAGTCCTCAACGAAGCCGGGAGAAATCTTCATCCAAGCCGGCAGTAGTGGTCCTCCAAACGGGCAGAAGTCTTCATCCAGACGGCATCTTCTATCTTCATCCATCTGGCGCAGAGCGGCTCCATCTTCAAGACATCCGGCGCGGAGCATCCTCTTCAAACGAAGTCTTCTTCCAGAATGAAGGTTCCTTTAAGTGACGTCATCCAAGATGGCATCCCTTGAATTCCGATTGGCTGATAGAATTCTATCAGCCAATCGAAATTAAAGGTTAAAAAATCCTATTAGCTGATGCAATCAGCCAATAGGATTGAGCTTCAATCCTATTGGCTGATCCAATCAGCCAATAGGATTGAGGTCGCATTCTATTGGCAATGCCCATCCAAATGCCCTTTTCAGGGCAATGGGGAGCTTAGGTTTTTTTAGTTAAGATTTTATTTGGGGGGTTGGTAGTGTGGGTGGTGGGTTTTACTGTTGGGGGGTTGTTTGTATTTTTTTTACAGGTAAAAGAGCTGATTTCTTTTGGGCAATGCCCAGCAAAAGGCCCTTTTAAGGGCTATTGGTAGTTTAGTTTTTTTGTTACTTTTTTATTTAGATAGGGCTATTAGATTAGGTGTAATTAGTTTAAATAGCTGATAATTTCTTTTTTTTATTTTGTGTAATTTAGTGTTTGTTTTTTTTGTAATTAAGGTAATTGTATTTAATTTATGTAATTTATTTAATTGTAGTGTAAGGTTAGGTGTTAGTGTAAGACAGGTTAGGTTTTATTTTACAGGTAAATTTGTATTTATTTTAGCTAGGTAGTTAGTAAATAGTTAATGACTATTTACTAACTATTGTACCTAGTTAAAATAAATACAAACTTGCCTGTAAAATAAAAATAAACCCTAAGCTTGCTACAATGTAACTATTAGTTATATTGTAGCTAGCTTAGGGTTTATTTTACAGGCAAGTATTTAGTTTGTTTTTAATAGGAATTATTTAGTAAGTAAGTTTTATTTAGATTTATTTTAATTATTAGGGGTTAATAAATGTAGATTGGTGGCAGATTAGGGGTTAATAAATGTAGATCGGTGACAGTGATGTTAGGGGTGGCAGATTAGGGGTTAATAATATTTAACTAGTGTTTGTGATGTGGGAGTGCAGCGGTTTAGGGTTTAATATGTTTATTATAGTGGTGGCGACGTTGGGGGCGGCAGATTAGGGTTTAATAAGTGTAGGTAGGTTGCGGCGACATTGTGGGCGGGAGATTAGGGGTTAATAAGTATAATGTAGGTGTCGGCGATGTTGGGGGCAGCAGATTAGGGGTTAATGAGTATAATGTAGGTGTCGGCGATGTCGGGGGCGGCAGATTAGGGGTTAATAAATATAATGTAGGTGTCGGCGATGTCGGGAGCGGCAGATTAGGGGTTAATAAGTGTACGATTAGGGGTGTTTAGACTCAGGGTTCATGTTAGGGTGTTAGGTGTAAACATAAATTTTGTTTCCCCATAGGAATCAATGGGGCTGCGTTACGGAGCTTTACGCTGCTTTTTTGCAGGTATTAGGCTTTTTTCAGCCGGCTCTCCCCATTGATGTCTACGGGGAAATCGTGCACGAGCACGTAAAACCAGCTCACCGCGGCTTTCAGCAGTGCTGGTATTGGAGTGCGGCATGGAGCTCAATTTTGCTCTATGCTCACTTCTTGCCTGATAATGCCGGGTTTATGAAAACCTGTAATATGAGCGCTGTAGGGGAAGTGAGCGGTGACAATAACGTCCAAGTTAGCACCGCACCCCTCATAACGCAAAACTCGTAATCTATCCGATAGTGTTTGAGGGTTTCATCTTAGTTCCCACAGGTAAGAGGAACTGACCACTACCATAATGTGTCCAATAGGTATTACAAGGGGCGTATTTTGGCCTAGGCAAACAAGGCACGGGCGGGCGGGGTAAGTTAAGAGCTCTTCTGTTGTGTGCGCGCACACAACATTTAAAAGTTAAAATGTGTACAGGAGGTGCAGCTAGGTGTCTTTATTTTTTTGTGGTGATGGATGGCACAGCCAGGACTGAAGGACCGTAAGCGGGAAAAGCAGAGGGAGAGCCTGCAGAGTGACAGCATAGTAGTAGTAATCCGGAGTCTGAGTCAGAGGTGGAGTTGCAACAGGAGCTGGGTAAGTAAGTAAAGGCAGCGGCTAACAAGACTATCGCATTTGCTACCGTATCATTTAAAAGATGCAGCGGTGTCATCCCTGGGTTATGCATCGTTACAGGATCTCTGCTATCCCTACACAGACATTCCAGACATTCCTGGCAACATCAGGAAAATGCATATAAGCCACGGCAAAGTTAGGGAACTCAAGGCAGGTCTATATAGTAATTTATGATGTGTACTATTTAACAGCATTTTTTTCTGATCTTATTCAGCAACACCACTTGAGCTCAGGAATATATATGTCTGAAGTTACCACAATCACATCAAGTGGAGAACGATTTGTAATATCTGTCTAACACCACTCCAGGTGTATATATGCTTAATAGCTTACCTCATCAGGATTGAGGGCCACAAATGTAAGTGCATATCGCTACCTTGTTATTAATAAATATTTTGCCTAACAGAATTATGCTATGTGCCTTTCCTTTATTTCTTCCTCCATATCCGGTTGAGAATTGGTGACAAGAGAAAATACACCAGAAATACCATACTCCTGGGAGACACCAAGGCTACATATCATAAAGAGAACTGGAAGTTTCTACCAGACAAGTAGCGGAAAGAGACTACAAAGTGCTACAGACCAAGAGTGTCAAAGAAAGAAATGTTACTCTCCACAAAAGGAACTATTGGGGTCTACCAAGGGACAGACCAGCATTGGTTCTCCTGAGAGCATACATTACCTCATATGATTGGGTAATCTCTGGTAAGAAGCAAACCATCTACCAGTTATATCATTGCTTTATTGCATTGTGAATTTTACATGTATGTTATGTTACATATGGTTTTCTGATTAATCGTATCATAGAGTAATACTTTGCAATTCAACTATTTAACTGCATATGTGCATATCTTTGCGCTGAAGCCATATTGATCTATTCTCTTGCTTTTCACAATTTCTAACAGTGTTAAGGGTACACTGAATAATTTTTTCATGCTGCACGATACATTCATATTTGGAACATATCCATTTGTGACAATTTCCTCCCCTGTTCATACACAGGTATAGACAGACAGTTTAGCGCTGGTAATACATCTTTATTTCCATATATATATATATATATATATATATATATATATATATATATATATATATATATATATATATATATATGTATGTATGTATGTATGTGTGTGTGTATATGTATATATATATATATATATATATATATATATATATATACTTTAAAGCACAGCTGGAACATTTACTTTGGCCATGAAAAATAATAAAAGAAAAATGTCACGTTACACCATTACCAAAAAATATTATGCCTAAAAAAGGCCTAAAAACCTTGGTGGTGGGGGGGCAGCAGAAGTTTGAGTGCCTAGGGCAGCACACACCCTAAATACGCCACTGTGTATTACTAGTATAGGCATGAGACTGATCCTTTGGATCTGGTTGTTCGGTCAAACATTGAGGAGATGAACAAACAGTCTCAGTATCTGCACTCAGTATGTCACAGCAAATCCTTTCAAGTTACTGTATCCCACTTCTCTAAGGGGCTAAAAGTAATTTCAAAACACACTCTCCAAAGTAAAGCCCAATAACTCCTCTACTGCAGTAAAATGATCATTCAAGAGTGTCATAACTGTCTGCTCCCAGTGATCAGCTGTGGATGTGATGAGTAATATTATATGACAAACCAAACTGTCCCTTTCTGTGGCTATGATCAATGTTGTGACTTAATCAGCAAGGCAGTTAATGCAGCACCTGTCACTGCCAGTAACCCAAAATCTTCTGATCCTTGCAAAGGGAAACATGCGGCAACCCAAACAACACGGGTGAACAGATTCATACTGCAGGCCCCCCAGCCACGAGGTCAGTCCCTATAGTTTAGCTGAGGAACATAGGAAGATGCACCTTCGTGAAACGCACTCACAATCTCTCCTGGGGTTTCTTATGGCACTTTAGCTAAAAACCTTGCTATAGTAAAACAAATTTAAGAACACATAATCTCTAAATGTCCATCCAGAACCAGGAGCTCCTCACAAACACATCCTTCCGTAACAGCTGTAGGCTCAGCCCCCATCAACAGCCCCCTTTTTAATAGAATTCAAAGAGAGCAGCACCTGTAAGAGTTGGCATGGAAAACTACATCTGACCCTTGCAAAGTTTTTAGAATCGGGCCCTAAATTTACATTTTTGTGCCTTATGGTTACTACCTGTCCGGGAATGTCAAGTAGCTGAAAACATGAAAACTCATATTTATGCAATATTTAAATTTAATAAAGTGTTTAGCTGTGTATTTATGGTAAATATTTCACATTCCAATGTTCTTCACATAGGGGAATATATTCTAAGAATTTTAAATAGATATTTTTTTATATACATATATATATATATATATATACCTATATATATATATATATATATATATATATATATATATATATACACTGTATATATATATATATATATATATATATATATATGTATATATATATATATATATTTACTGTATTTATATATATATATATATATATATATATATATATATATATATATATATATATATATATATATATATATATATATATATATATATATATATACAGTAGTGCTCATAAGTTTACATACCCTAGCAGAATTTATGATTTCCTGACCATTTTTCAGAGAATATAAATGATAACACAAAAACTTTTCTTTCACTCATGGTTAGTGTTTGTCTGAAGCCATTTACTATCAATCAACTGTGTTCACTCTTTTTAAATCATAATGACAACAGAAACTACCCAAATGACCCTGATCAAAAGTTTACATACCCTGATGATTTTGGCCTGATAACATGCACACAAGTTGACACAAAGGGGTTTGAATGGCTATCAAAGTTAACCATCCTCACCTGTGATCTGTTTGCTTGTAATTAGTGTGTGTGTATAAAAGGTCAATGAGTTTCTGGACTCCTGACAGACCCTTGCATCTTTCATCTAGTGCTGCACTGACGTTTCTGGATTCTGAGTCATGGGGAAAGCAAAAGAATTGTCAAAGGATCTGCGGGAAAAGGTAGTTGAATTATATAAAACAGGAAAGGGATATAAAAATATATCTAAGGAATTGAGAATGCAAATGGATGTGGTGAGGCGTGACCGGGTGGTCGGAGCGAGAGAGAGGGGAGAGAGATAGAAAGAGAGGGGGAGATACAAAAAGAGATGGGAAAGAGCTAAAGAGAGGGGAAGAGAGCAAAGTAGAGGGGGAAGAGCAAAAGAGAGGGGAAAGAGCAAAAGAGAGGGGAAAGAGCAAAAGAGAGGGAAGAGAGAGAAAAAGAGATGGGGAGAGAGAAAATAAGAGGGGGAAAGAAAGAGAGCAAAAGAGAGGTAAAGAGGATGGGCAGCTCTCTCCTGTAAAGTGTAGCTACAAACAAATCCTGAAAGACAGAAAAACGAGAGGCGCTCTTGGTGTAGTATGTCCTATACAAACATCAAAAGAAAGGACAGAGATGGAGATATACTCACAAACGGCGTTGCACATGCAGTGCAATAACGGACAAGCCGAAACTTCAGAGCCGTTTGGCTGACTCGCATAGGCAATGGACGCTTGAGGTCAGATTGAGGCTCCCCGCAGTTACTGCTTCCGATGACACTCCCAATGCGGGATACCGATCAGCTTGTCAGTGTAAAATAACCCCCAATAGTGGGACTCCAACCAGGCGGATCTCAAATTGAAGGGGTATATACAAAATACCAAGATATAGCATGATGAAACGACATTCATTGCCTATGCGAGTCAGCCGAACGGCTCTGAAGTTTCGGCTTGTCCGTTATTGCACTGCATGTGCAACGCCGTTTGTGAGTACACTCCAAACTCCACTATGGTGAAGACCAAAGAGCTGTCGAAGGACACCAGAAACAAAATTGTAGACCTGCACCAGGCTGGGAAGACTGAATCTGCAATAGTCAAGCAGCATAGTGTGAAGAAATCAACTGTGTGAGCAATAATTAGAAAATGGAAGACATACAAGACCACTGATAATCTCCCTCGATCTGGGGCTCCACGCAAGATCTCACCCCGTGGGGTCAAAATGATCACAAGAACGGTGAGCAAACATTCCAGAACCACATGGGGGGACCTAGTGAATGACCTGCAGAGAGCTGCGACCAACGTAACAAAGGCTACCATCAGTAACACACTACGCTGCCAGGGACTCAGATCCTGCAGTGCCAGACGTGTCCCCCTGCTTAAGCCAGTACATGTTCGGGCCCGTCTGAAGTATGCTAGAGAGCATTTGGATGATCCAGAAGCGGATTGGGAGAATATCATATGGTCAGATGAAACCAAAGTAGAACTTTTTGGTAGGAGAGAGAATGCTGAGTTGCAACCAAAGAACACCATACCTACTGTGAATCATGGGGGTGGCAACATCATGCTTTGGGGCTGTTTCTCTGCAAAGGGAACAGGACAACTCATCCGTGTACATGAAAGAATGAATGGGGCCATGTATCGTGAGATTTTGAGTGCAAACCTCCTTCCATCAGCAAGGGCATTGAATATGAAACGTGGCTGGGTCTTTCAGCATGACAATGATCCCAAACACACCACCCGGGCAACGAAGGAGTGGCTTCGTAAGAAGCATTTCAAGGTCCTGGAGTGGCCTAGCCAGTCTCCAGATCTCAACCCCATAGAAAACCTTTGGAGGAAGTTGAATGTCCGTGTTGCCCAGCGACAGCCCCAAAACATCAGTGCTCTAGAGGAGATCTGCATGCAGGAATGGGCCAACATACCAGCAACAGTGTGTGACACCCTTGTGAAGACTTACAGAAAACGTTTGATCTCTGTCATTGCCAACAAAGGATATATAACAAAGTATTGAGATAAACTTTTGATATTGACCAAATACTTATTTTCCACCATAATATGCAAATAAATTATTTTTAAATCAGACAATGTGATTGTCTGGATTTGTTTCCACATTTTGTCTCTCATAGTTGAGGTACACCTATGATGATAATTACAGGCCTCTCTCATCTTCTTAAGTGGGAGAACTTGCACAATTGGTGGCTGACTAAATACTTTTTTGCCCCACTATATATATATATATATATATATATATATACTATATATCCTATAATATAAAAGGCCAAGTGTGTTTGTCCAAAGCTGTCATGCGCAGTAGAGACAGCTCAAGGACAAACACGCCTGGCCTTACCTGATCTGTTGTTTGCGTCACGGTGCGGTGAAAGTGGGTGTGGGGGGCGTGGCTGGATGTGGTGAGGCGTGACCGGGTGGTCGGAGCGAGAGAGAGGGGAGAGAGATAGAAAGAGAGGGGGAGATACAAAAAGAGATGGGAAAGAGCTAAAGAGAGGGGAAGAGAGCAAAGTAGAGGGGGAAGAGCAAAAGAGAGGGGAAAGAGCAAAAGAGAGGGGAAAGAGCAAAAGAGAGGGAAGAGAGAGAAAAAGAGATGGGGAGAGAGAAAATAAGAGGGGGAAAGAAATAGAGCAAAAGAGAGGGGAAGAGAGAGAGCAAAAGAGGGGGGGAGAGAGCAAAAGAAGAGAGGGGGAGATGGGAAGAGAGAGAGGAAGAGAGGGGGGAGAGAGGAGGGAGAGAGAGCAACAGTGAGGGGGAGAGAGCAATAGAGAGGGAGAGAGAGCAAAAGAGAGGGGAAAGAGAGAGCAAAAGAGAGGGGAGAGAGAGAGCAAAAGAGAGGGGAGAGAGAGAGCAAAAGAGAGAGGTGAGAGAGAGCAAAAGAGAGGGGGAGAAAGAGCAAAAGAGAGGGGGGAGAGAGAGCAAAAGAGAGGTAGAGAAAGAGAGCAAAAGAGAGGGGGAGAGAGAGCAAAAGAGAGGGATGGAGAGAGAGAGCAAAAGAGAGGGATGGAGAGAGAGAGAGCAAAAGAGAGGGGAAAGAGGCAGAGCAAAAGAGAGGGGACAGAGGCAGAGCAAAAGAGAGGGGAGAGAGAGCACAAAAGAGAGGGGGGATATAGAGCACAAAAGAGAGGGGAGAGAGCGCAAAAGAGAGGGGGGAGAGAGAGCGCATAACAGAAGGGGGATAGAGAGCGCAAAAGAGAGGGGGTAGAGAGAGAGCGCAAAAGAGAGGGGGGAGAAAGAGAGCACAAAAGAGAGGGGGGAGAGCACCAAAGAGAGGGGGAGAGAGAGCACAAAAGAGAGGGGGGAGAGAGAGAGCGCAAAAGAGAGGGGGAGAGAGCGTAAAACAGAGGGGGAGAGAGAGCGCAAAAGAGAGGGGGGAGAGAGAGAGCGCAAAAGAGAGGGGGGAGAGAGAGAGCAAAAGACAGGGTGGAGCGAGACAGTGCAAAAGAGAGGGGGGAGAGAGAGAGCAAAAGACAGGGTGGAGCGAGAGAGCACAAAAGAGAGGAGGGAGAGAGAGAATGCAAAAAAGAGGAGGGAGAGAGAGACCGCAAAAGAAAGGGGGAGAGAGTGCAAAAGAAAGTGGGAGAGAGTGCAAAAGAGAGGGGGGAGAGAGAGAGAGAGCGCAAAAGAGAGGGGGAGAGAGAGCAAAAGAGAGGGGGGAGAGAGAGAGTGCAAAAGAGAGGGGGGGAGAGAGCAAAAGAGAGGGGGGAGAGAAAGCAAAAGAGAGGGTGGAGAGAGGGAGCAAAAGAGAAGGGAAATAGCAAAAGAAAGGGTAGAGAGAGCAAAAGAGAGGGGGGAGAGAGAGAGCAAAAGAGAGGGGGTAGAGAGAGCAAAAGAGAGGTGGAGTGAGAGAGAGCGCAAAAGAGAGGGCGAGAGAAAACAAAGAGAGGGGAAAGAGCAAAAGAGAGTGGGAGGGAGAGAGAGCAAGGGGTGGGACCGCTGTACTGCAAAAAAAGTCCTGTGTAAATGGGCTTTAGGACTAGTATATATATATATATATATTTTTTTTTATATAATATATATATTATTATTATTTATTTGTATAGCACCACAAAATTCTATAGCGCTAGGTATAGATATATATTTTATGAAAAAAACACACACATAATATTGTAGCACATACATAATTGCTAGTCAAAAACTTCCAAATATTAACATCTAAATATATCTGAATATAAGGCACCTCAGCGGTATCAGAGAAACACAGTCACAGCAGAAAAATTGATGAGGGTACCCTCAAGTGAAAATATATATATATATGTATAGAGGGAGCTCCCTATGAGTGAATTGCACCCATTCACCGGTATCGGGCTGAGTAAAACCACAAAGTTATTCCAATGCTAGTATACTCCACATCCACAGGAGTCAAAGAGAATCCTTAGTGCAGCTGAAAACCCAATTAGTAAGCAAGCAGGGTAGCGGTTAAAGCAGTCTCCCCCAAAAACTTATTGTTCAGTCTGTTATTAAGCAGAGGCTTAGGTTTAGGCAGGGTAGGTTGTTAACACACATTGCTCTCACCCGATGTTGTAGACAGATGGCTACTTTTTAATTTAGAATAGGGTAGGGACCTTTATTATTTGGGGGGCTTTGTTATTTTATTAGGGGGCTTAGAGTAGGTGTAATTAGTTTAAAATTCTTGTAATCTTTTTTTATTTCTTGTAATTTGGTGTTTTTTGTTTTTTTGTAATTTAGTTTAGTTTATTTAATTGTATGTAATTGTAGGTAATTTATTTAATTTATTTATTGATAGTGTAGTGTTAGGTTTAATTGTAACTTAGGTTAGGATTTATTTTACAGGTAATTTTGTAATTATTTTAAATAGGTAGCTATTAAATAGTTATTAACTATTTAATAGCTATTGTACCTAGTTAAAATAAATACAAAGTTGCCTGTAAAATAAATATAAATCCTAAAATAGCTACAATATAATTATTCGTTATATTGTAGCTATATTAGACCTAGATTTGGAGTTTGGCGTTAGCCGTGAAAACCAGCGTTAGAGGCTCCTAACGCTGGTTTTAGGCTACCGCCGGTATTTGGAGTCACTCAAAATAGGGTCTAACGCTCACTTTTCAGCCGCGACTTTTCCATACCGCAGATCCCCTTACGTAAATTGCGTATCCTATCTTTTCAATGGGATCTTTCTAACTCCGGTATTTAGAGTCGTTTCTGAAGTGAGCGTTAGACATCTAACGACAAAACTCCAGCCGCAGGAAAAAAGTCAGTAGTTAAGAGCTTTCTGGGCTATCGCCGGTTTATAAAGCTCTTAACTACTGTGCTCTAAAGTACAATAACACCCATAAACTACCTATGCACCCCTAAACCGAGGTCCCCCCACATCGCCGACACTCGAATAATTTTTTTTAACCCCTAATCTGCCGACCGCCACCTACGTTATCCTTATGTACCCCTAATCTGCTGCCCCTAACACCGCCGACCCCTGTATTATATTTATTAACCCCTAACCTGCCCCCCACAACGTCGCCTCCACCTACCTACACTTATTAACCCCTAATCTGCCGACCGCAAAGCGTCGCCACCTACGTTATCCTTATGTACCCCTAATCTGCTGCCCCTAACACCGCCGACCCCTATATTATATTTATTAACCCCTAATCTGCCCCCCTCAACGTCGCCTCCACCTGCCTACACTTATTAACCCCTAATCTGCCGACCGGACCTGAGCGCTACTATAATAAAGTTATTAACCCCTAATCCGCCTCACTAACCCTATAATAAATAGTATTAACCCCTAATCTGCCCTCCCTAACATCGCCGACACCTAACTTCAATTATTAACCCCTAATCTGCCGACCGGAGCTCACCGCTATTCTAATAAATGTATTAACCCCTAAAGCTAAGTCTAACCCTAACACTAACACCCCCCTAAGTTAAATATAATTTAAATCTAACGAAATAAATTAACTCTTATTAAATAAATTATTCCTATTTAAAGCTAAATACTTACCTGTAAAATAAACCCTAATTTAGCTACAATATAAATTATAATTATATTATAGCTATTTTAGGATTAATATTTATTTTACAGGTAACTTTGTATTTATTTTAACCAGGTACAATAGCTATTAAATAGTTAAGAACTATTTAATAGCTAAAATAGTTAAAATAATTACAAATTTACCTGTAAAAGAAATCCTAACCTAAGTTACAATTAAACCTAACACTATACTATCAATAAATTAATTAAATAAACTACCTACAATTACCTACAATTAACCTAACACTACACTATCAATAAATTAATTAAATACAATTCCTACAAATAAATACAATTAAATAAACTTGCTAAAGTACAAAAAATAAAAAAGAACTAAGTTACAAAAAATAATTTTTTTTTTACAAACATAAGAAAAATATTACAACAATTTTAAACTAATTACACCTACTCTAAGCCCCCTAATAAAATAACAAAGCCCCCCAAAATAAAAAAATGCCCTACCCTATTCTAAATAACTAAAGTTCAAAGCTCTTTTACCTTACCAGCCCTGAACAGGGCCCTTTGCGGGGCATGCCCCAAGAAGTTCAGTTCTTTTGCCTGTAAAAAAAAAACATACAATACCCAAGCCCCCCAACATTACAACCCACCACCCACATACCCCTAATCTAACCCAAACTCCCCTTAAATAAACCTAACACTAAGCCCCTGAAGATCTTCCTACCTTGTCTTCACCTCACCGGGTTCAACGATCTGTCCAGAAGAGCTCCTCCGATGTCCTGATCCAAGCCCAAGCGGGGGGCTGAAGAGGTCCATGATCCGGCTGAAGTCTTCATCCAAGCGGGAGCTGAAGAGGTCCATGATCCGGATGAAGTCTTCTATCAACGGCATCTTCAATCTTCTTTCTTCCGGATCCATCTTGCAGACCTCCGACGCGGAACATCCTGCTGGCCCGACGGACTAACGACGAATGACGGTTCCTTTAAGGGACTTCATCCAAGATGGCGTCCCTCGAATTCTGATTGGCTGATAGGATTCTATCAGCCAATCGGAATTAAGGTAGGAATATTCTGATTGGCTGATGGAATCAGCCAATCAGAATCAAGTTCAATCCGATTGGCTGATCCAATCAGCCAATCAGATTGAGCTCGCATTCTGTTGGCTGATCGGAACAGCCAATAGATTGCAAGCTCAATCTGATTGGCTGATTGAAGGATGGCAGATTAGGGGTTAATACTATTTATTATAGGGTTAGTGAGGCGGATTAGGGGTTAATAACTTTATTATAGTAGCGCTCAGGTCCGGTCGGCAGATTAGGGGTTAATAAGTGTAGGCAGGTGGAGGCGACGTTGAGGGGGGCAGATTAGGGGTTAATAAATATAATATAGGGGTCGGCGGTGTTAGGGGCAGCAGATTAGGGGTACATAAGGATAATGTAAGTAGCAGCGGTTTACGGAGCGGCAGATTAGGGGTTAATAATAATATGCAGGGGTCAGCGATAGCGGGGGCGGCAGATTAGGGGTTAATAAGTGTAAGGTTAGGGGTGTTTAGACTCGGGGTACATGTTAAAGTGTTAGGTGCAGACGTAGGAAGTGTTTCCCCATAGCAAACAATGGGGCTGCGTTAGGAGCTTAACGCGGCTTTTTTGCAGGTGTTAGGTTTTTTTTTCAGCTCAAACAGCCCCATTGTTTCCTATGGGAGAATCGTGCACGAGCACGTTTTTGAAGCTGGCCGCTTGCGTAAGCAACTCTGGTATCGAGAGTTGAAGCTGCGTTAAAAATGCTCTTCGCTCCTTTTTTGGAGCCTAACGCAGCCATTCTGTGGACTCTCAATACCAGAGTTATTTTTATGGTGCGGCCAGAAAAAAGCCGGCGTTAGTTTTTCGGGTCGTTACCGACAAAACTCCAAATCTAGCCGTTAGGGTTTATTTTACAGGTAAGTATATAGATTTAAATAGGAATACTTTAATTAATAATATTTAATTTATTTCGTTAGATTAAAATTATATTTAATTTAGGGGGGGTGTTAGGGTTAGGGTTAGACTTAGCTTTAGGGGTTAATACATTTATTATAGTAGCGGCGAGGTCCGGTCGGCAGATTAGGGGTTAATACTTGAAGTTAGGTGGCGGCAATGTTAGGGAGGGCAGATTAGGGGTTAATACTATTTATTATAGGGTTTGCAAGGCGGGAGTGCGGCGGTTTAGGGGTTAATAACTTTATTAGAGTAGAGGCGAGGTCCGGTCGGCAGATTTGGGGTTAATAAGTGTAGGTAAGGTAGCGGCGATGTTGGGGAGGGGCAGATTAGGGGTTAATAAATATATTATAGGGGTCGGCGATGTTAGGGGCAGCAGATTAGGGGTTCATAGGGATAATGTAGGTGGCGGCGGTGTGCGGTCGGCAGATTAGGGGTTAAAAATATTTACTATAGTGGCGGCGATGTGGGGGGGCCTCGGTTTAGGGGTACATAGGTAGTTTATGGGTGTTAGTGTACTTTAGAGCACAGTAGTTAAGAGCTTTATAAACCGGCGTTAGCCCATAAAGCTCTTAACTACTGACTTTTTTCTGCGGCTGGAGTCTTGTCGGTAGAGGGTCTACCGCTCACTTCAGCTAAGACTCTAAATACCAGCGTTAGGAAGATCCCATTGAAAAGATAGGATACGCAATTGACGTAACGGGATCTGCGGTATGGAAAAGTTGCGGCTTGAAAGTGAGCGTTAGATCCTTTCCTGCCTGACTCTAAATACCAGCGGCCGGCCAAAACCAGCGTTAGGACCCCTTAACGCTGCTTTTGACGGCTAACGCAGAACTCTAAATCTAGCCGAAAGATTTTTACACTCAGCTGTTCGATCTCCCCTCTGCAAACTTAACAGGTAGCCTTCTGGAAGACAATGGGGCCCATTTAACAAGCTCCGTATGGAGCTTGTGGGCCTGTGTTTCTGGCGAGTCTTCAGAGCAGGTGGACAGGGTTATGGAGCAGCGGTCTTTAGACCGCTGCTTCATAACTGTGGTCTAAAGACCGCTGCTCCATAACCCTGTCCACCTGCTCAGAGCAGGCGGACAGGAATCGCCACAATACAACGCGATTGAGTACGATCAGGTTGATTGACACCTCCATGCTGGCGGCCGATTGGCCGCAAGTCTGCAGGGGGCGGCGTTGCACCAGCAGCTCTTGTGAGCTGCTGGTGCAATGCTGAATACGGAGGGCATATTGCTCTCCGCATTCAGCGAGGTCTGGCGGACCTGATCCGCACTGTCGGATCAGGTCCAAAAGACTTTTGTTAAATAGGGGCCAATTTCTTTATTATATTTTACCTACCAAGTTGTTTTTATTGTATGTGTTTGTATATTTAGTGGTTATTACTTTTATTGTCTTATTTTAAATGTATATATTACCATGACTTTGTAATTACAGGCTGTGCTAGTCATAATTTGCATACCTCTAGCACATTGCATATTTTATCAACTTTATGTCTGCCCATTTATGTTAAATTAGTTTAAGCAGCTCTGGCCCATATATCTGTCTATTTATTTGTTTAATGGTTTTATTTCACCCCCTTGTATACCTCAGTCTTATCTCTGTAATATTTTGATATTATGTTTTTGCTTGAATGACCATTAGCTCAAATGTCCATAAATGCACCCTCCACATTCCTTTAAAACTCTTTTTGCAGGCCCATCATGACCCTAATATATCTCTCTCCTTCAGCTTGATTTGAAATATATTCCTGCTCCAGAACTCCAAGAAAATACAAAGATGTTTACACTCAGCTGTTTAATCTGCCCTCTGCAAACTTAACAGGTAGCCTTCTGGAAGACAGTTAATCCTAATTCCAGATTTAGACTCTGCAGTTGAATTCTTTCAGTCTGAACTCCTACAAGTTTGGAAATTGCATGCCCTGCTGCTTAAGGTGAGAGTAAAAGGAGCGCATATGAATTGGATCACAGCTGACCTCATTCAAATGTACCAGTTTCGGGATTCATTGTGGTCAAAGTTCAAGCATATTGGCTCTATAAACGATCACTGTGTACATAGACAATGGCGAAATATATGCACTAAACAAACAAAATTGTCCAAGGCCCAATATTTCTGTGAAAATCTGAACAATAACATATCAAACCCTAGAAAGTTTTGGAAAGTCATAAATAACTTACACACTCCCCCAATACACTCCCAAACCTCCACTGTCAAAGTGGACAACCAAACTCTGCAACTTCCCTTAGAAGTAGCAAATGCCTTTAACAATTATTTTGTCAAATCTCCATCACCCTGATTGACAAACTAATAAATGAAGCTTCCTGAAACTACAAATGTGGATCAGGCCCCGCTAAATCTGCAAATACCCAATATATTTGTAGTGATTGGAACAGCTGCTGGATGAATCTGTGCTTGTGTGCTCGTGTGTTGGCTGATACTATGGCCTTTTTCTAAAAAAATATGGGATACTGGAGCTTCCTTGTCCCCACATCTAATATTGGAGCGGTGCTGAATCATTCTATCTTTCACTTTTCTTACCGTCTCTCCAATATAGATGAGGGAACATGGACACTTAATTAAATAAACAGCATAAGTTGTATCACAAGTAAAAAAAAATCCTAATAGTTAGTTTTTGTCTACTTCTAGGATGTACAAATTCCTTTTCTCTTATTATTGAATTACAGCTCATACACCCCAAACAAGGGTAACACCCTAGGTTTTTTTTGCTCAAATAGCTTTGTTGTTTTTGTTTAGTGGACCCTATATCGGACCTTACAAAATGGTCTCTTAAGTTCTTAACCCTTTTGAATGCTATAATGGGTTTATCCTTAAATTCCTTTATTTGATTATTGCACCTCTGAAGTATAAGCCAATGTTTATTGATTATTTTGGCTATTTGTTTACCATGTGAATTATATTGTGAGGAAAAAACAATTCTGTTACTGTTTGTATTCATTGTCGTGTTTGTTACTCCTAAACTTCAGCTACATTTATCTATGATGGCTTGTGGGTACCCTCTATTGAGAAATTTAGCTTGCATTTCTTCAAATCTTTTGTTATAATTCTCAGGTTCTGTAACTATCCGTTGTACCCTCATCAATTGGCTCTTAGGAAGAGATTCTACTAAATGTCGTGGGTGAAAGCTATTGTACTGTAGGAGTGTGTTCCTATCTGTCTCCTTCGTATATAAACCAAATTCTAACTTGGAGTCTTTCTTGTATACCCTACTATCTAGAAACATGATACTTTCTTCACTGTAATTTAACCCCTTAAGGACACGGCCATTTTTCAATTTCTTTCCCTGAAGGACCAGGGCTATTTTTAAATTTCTGCGGTGTTTGTGTTTAGCTGTAATTTTCCTCTTACTCATTTACTGTACCCATACATATTATATACTGTTTTTCTCGCCATTAAATGGACTTTCTAAAGATACCATTATTTTCATCATATCTTATCATTTACTTTAAAAAAATGATAAAATATTAGGAAAAAATGGAAAAAAACACACTTTTTCTAACTTTGACCCCCACAATCTGTTACACATCTACAACCACCAAAAAACACCCATGCTAAATAGTTTCTAAATTTTGTCCTGAGTTTAGAAATACCCAATGTTTACATGTTATTTGTTTTTTTTTGCAAGTTATAGGGCCATAAATACAAGTAGCACTTTGCTATTTCCAAACCATTTTTTTTTTTTCAAAATTAGCGCTAGTTACATTGGGACACTGATATCTGTCAGGAATCCCTGATTAACCCTTGACATGTATATATTTTTTTTTAGAAGACATCCCAAAGTATTGATCTAGGTCCATTTTGGTATATTTCATGCCACCATTTCACCACCAAATGCAATCAAATAAAAAAAATTGTTCACTTTTTCCCAAATATTTTCACAAACTTTAGGTTTCTCACTGAAATTATTTACAAACAACTTGTGCAATTATGGCATAAATGGTTGTAAATGCTTCTCTGGGATCCCCTTTGTTAAAAAATAGCAGAAATATATGACTTTGGCGTTGCTTTTTGGTAATTAGAAGGCCGCTAAATGCCACTGCGCATCACACGTGTATTATGCCCAGCAGTGAAGGGGTTAATTAGGGAGCATGTAGGGAGCATCTAGGGTTAATTTTAGCTTTAGTGTAGTGTAGTAGACAACCCCAAGTATTGATCTAGGCCCATCTTGGTATATTTCATGCTACCATTTCACCGCTAAATGCGATCAAATTAAAAAAAACGTAAAATTTTTCACAATTTTAGGTTTCTCACTGAAATTATTTACAAACAACTTTTGCAAGTATGGCATAAATGATTGTAAATGCTTCTCTGGGATCCCCTTTGTTCAGAAATAGCAGACATATATGGTTTTGGCGTTGCTTTTTGGTAATTATAAGGCCGCTAAATGCCGCTGCGCACCACACGTGTATTATGCCCAGCAGTGCAGGGGTTAATTAGGTCATTTGTAGGGAGCTTGCAGGGTTAATTTTAGCTTTAGCGTAGAGATCAGCCTCCCATCTGACACATCACACCCCAGGATCCCTCCCAAATAGCTCTCTTCCCTCCTCCATCCCACAATTGTCCCCGCCATCTTAAGTACTGGCAGAAAGTCTGCCAGTACTAAAATAAAAGGTATATTTAAAATTTTAAAAAAAATTGTAAAGCATATTTACATATGCAGCTGTGTAGGATCCCCCCTTAGCCCCCAACCTCCCTGATCCCCCCCCAAACAGCTCTCTAACCCTCCACCTCTACCTTACTGGGAGCCATCTTGGGTACTGGCAGCTGTCTGCCAGTACCCTGTTTGCAAATACAAATGGGTTTTTTTAATTTTTTTCCCATTTTTTCTGTAGTGTAGCTTCCCCCCCCACAGACAAATCCCCCACCCGCTCCCAGATCCCTTAGATTTATTTTTGTTGGGGATTGTATCCCCCCTTACTGCCAGTCTTATATAATTATTTTGCTGTAGTGTAGCGGTTCCCACCCGCTCTCTCCCCGTGCACGCGCCCACCCACTGGCCCCCGTGCACGCGCGCGCTCCCGTGCGCACGCCCAACAACCCCGCCCCCGATCCCGCCCCCCTCTCTCTTCAATTTGTCACAGATGGCCGCCCACCCGCCTCCCACGGTCAGCTCCCACTCACCAACGATTGCGGCCGTCGATGCCAGTGCAGAGAGGGCCACAGAGTGGCTCTCTCTGCATCGGATGGGGGAAAAATGTTATTGCAGGATGCCTCGATATCGAGGCATCACTGCAATAACCGTAAAGCAGCTGGAAGCGATCAGGATCGCTTCCAGACGCTTTAATCCCCAAAGTCGTACAGGGTACGTCGCTGGTCTTTAAAGACCAGGTTCTGTGCGACGTACCCTGTACGACTCGTGTCGTTAAGGGGTTAATGTAAATTCCAGGTCTCTGACTGTTGAGTTTAGATCAGTAACAAATCTAGTCAAGGAGTCCACGTTGCCCCACCATACGCCAAAAATATCGTCTATGAAGCGCCACCATGCCCCTCCAAAAGTTTTAAACAATTCATTTTCATAGATTATTTTCTCTTCTACCATGTTCATAAACAAATTGGCGTATGATGGGGCCACGTTGGACCCCATAGCTGTCCCTTTTATCTGGATAAACCAATTATCTTGGAACATAAAGTAATTTCAGTATAATATAAGCCTTAAAAGTTCCCCAACAAATGCACATTGCTGTTGTGAAAAGCCCCTATTTACATGTAAGATTTTCTTTATAATACCTATACCAGTTTCATGTTTAATGCATGTATAGAGGCTCTTAACATCCAATGTATATAGCAAAAAATGATCATTTGGTAAATATAAGTCTTTCACTTTTTTGAGGAAATCTCCTGTGTCTTTAATATAGGAGCTACATTTCATAACCTCTATTTGTAACAATTTATCGATGAAAATTGACACATTTGAAAAGGCTGAATCCACACTGGATATAATTGGCCTGCCTGGAGGAGCAGCAAGATTTTTATGTATCTTTGGTACCGTGTAAAAGACTGGTGACCTTGGTTCTTTATTGTACAAATATTCTTTCAATTTTGTATCAATAACTCCTATCTTTGCTGCTCTCTCCAGGCCAACAATTCTCTTTGTATTTTATGAACTGGGTTCTGTGTCAATATTTTATATGTCCCTGGGCCATTAAGTTGTTGTCTGATTTCCTCTATATAGTACTTCTTATCCATAATTACTGATGCTCCCCCCTTATCTGCCCCCTTCAAAACGATGTTATCTAATTTGCCTTTGAATGTTTGCATGGCTTTCTTTTCTATTTTACTAATATTACTCATTGTAACTACACCTTCTCTGGTTACTTGCTGCTGTAATTTATTTACATCCATATTAACCAGTTGGATAAATGTATTAATGCTGTCATTACGTAAAACAGGCTTATAATTACTCTTTTTCCGTAAGCCTGCATTTTTTAAAGTCCATTCATTAGAGTCTTTATGTAGGACATTTTATTTGCTAACGTCGCCACCAAATTGTACTTTTAATTTAATGTTGCGGTAAAACCTGTTAAGATCTTTGTTAATCTCAAAATCTTATGTCATAAGTAAATGATTGCATCTTTTAAACAAACTTTTAAGCAAAAAAATATTTAAAAAAAAGTTTGTTCAAAAGATGCAATTATTTATTTATGACATTAGGTGGCGCCCAAGGGTAAAAATGAATGGCGCCAAATTAAACGGTTTAAAAGAGGCAACCCAGTGTATGATATGTATAGCATGATTAAGTGACACCAGTCACGAAACATTGCTGTTTTTTTTGTCAATAAAGACATCTTTTATAATACTTGTGCTGTGGACATTTACATATATGGTATTACTTGTGGAACTGGCAGGTTTCCACGGTCACATGAGCACAGATTCATCCAGCAGCTGTTCCAATCACTACAAAGATTGATATCTACTGCCAAGGGTACGTGCAGCTGGAAACAAGAAAAAATAAAGAAAAATGGATTTGGTTGACAAATCTCCTATTGGAGGAAAAATGTTTGCATACTCTGAGGTGGATGCCGTACGCATAACTACCTTGACCAGGGGTTCCAGGGACTTCCTTAGAGCTAACCCCATAGATGAACTTACAAAACAATATGAGAAATTGAGACACAAAAACACATCCTGGGACTTGCATGCAACTACGTTGGCGGAATATTACCGTGTGAAAAGGATCCCAAGGGGATTGAGGATGAGCACTTGCCCTACTCTGTTGAAAAACAACAAAGAGTATTGCGATAAATTTGAGGCAATTGTGAACAAACGCTCATTCGACTTGATAGTACACATGGTTGAATCATTAACGAAAGAAATAGCTAAACAGGATGTGGAACTGGCCACTATAAAAGAAGAATTGTCGAGACTGATTTCTTTTGAGGATCTGAATAAGCTAATACAGCAAACAGATGAAAAAATTGATCGCCTACAGAAAGAATTACAAGAAAGAAAACGTATTAAGTTCATAAGAGATGAACAAGATTACTAACACGGGTGGGTGTACAGATGGTGATAGAATCCCCATGGCAACTGGGGTAAACAATCCAAAGGAAAATGGGGAACCAATCAGCACCACAAGAGAGGCCCACGTGACCCGGAAGGAGAGACAATGGCGGATGTTACATCAAGCTCCACGAGTCCGAGCGGAGAGGAAACAAGCGAAGAGCCGGAAGAAAACACAGGAAAAAAGATGCTGGTAAGAAAGTCCAACCGGAGGGGCCAATGGAATCAGAAGAATCGACAGTAGTAAACATCTTCCATGTAACACTGTAAGTCTGTCTTTTTGTCCTAGCAAACAGACAGACTTTTTTGAGATTAACAAAGATCTTAACAGGTTTTACCGCAACATCAAATTAAAAGTACAATTTGGTGGCGACGTTAGCAAATAAAATGTCCTACATAAAGACTCTAATGAATGGACTTTAAAAAATACAGGCTTATGGAAAAAGAGTAATTATAAACCTGTTTTACGTAATGACAGCATTAATACATTTATCCAACTGGTTAATATGGATGTAAATAAATTACAGCAGCAAGTAACCAGAGAAGGTGTAGTTACAATGAGTAATATTAGTAAAATAGAAAAGAAAGCCATGCAAACATTCAAAGGCAAATTAGATAACATCGTTTTGAAGGGGGCAGATAAGGGGGGAGCATCAGTAATTATGGATAAGAAGTACTATATAGAGGAAATCAGACAACAACTTAATGACCCAGGGACATATAAAATATTGACACAGAACCCAGTTCATAAAATACAAAGAGAATTGTTGGCCTGCCTGGAGAGAGCAGCAAAGATAGGAGTTATTGATACAAAATTGAAAGAATATTTGTACAATAAAGAACCAAAGACACCAGTCTTTTACATGGTACCAAAGATACATAAAAATCTTGCTGCTCCTCCAGGCAGGCCAAATATATCCAGTGTGGATTCAGCCTTTTCAAATGTGTCAATTTTCATCGATAAATTGTTACAAATAGAGGTTATGAAATGTAGCTCCTATATTAAAGACACAGGAGATTTCCTCAAAAAAGTGAAAGACCTATATTTACCAAATGATCGTTTTTTGCTATATACATTGGATGTTAAGAGCCTCTATACATGCATTAAACATGAAACTGGTATAGGTATTATAAAGAAAATCTTACATGTAAATAGGGGCTTTTCACAACAGCAAGGTGCATTTGTTGAGGAACTTTTAAGGCTTATATTATACTGAAATTACTTTATGTTCCAAGATGATTGGTTTATCCAGATAAAAGGGACAGCTATGGGGTCCAACGTGGCCCCATCATACGCCAATTTGTTTATGAACATGGTAGAAGAGAAAATAATCTATGAAAATGAATTGTTTAAAACTTTTGGAGGCGCATGGTGGCGCTTCATAGACAATATTTTTGGCGTATGGTGGGGCAACGTGGACTTCTTGACTAGATTTGTTACTGATCTAAACTCAACAGTCAGAGACCTGGAATTTACATTAAATTACAGTGAAGAAAGTATCATGTTTCTAGATACTAGGGTATACATGAAAGACTCAAAGTTAGAATTTGATTTATATACAAAGGAGACAGATAGGAACACACTCCTACAGTACAATAGCTTTCACCCGCAACATTTAGTAGAATCTCTTCCTAAGAGCCAATTGATGAGGGTACAACGAATAGTTACAGAACCTGAGAATTATAACAAAAGATTTGAAGAAATGCAAGCTAAATTTCTCAATAGAGGGTACCCACAAGCCATCATAGATAAAAGTAGCCGAAGTTTAGGAGTAACAAACACGACAATGAATAAAAACAGTAACAGAATGTTTTTTTCCTCACAATATAATTCACATGGTAAACAAATAGCCAAAATAATCAATAAACATTGGCCTATACTTCAGAGGTGCAATAGTCAAATATGATATGTATAGCATGATTAAGTGACACCAGTCACGAAACGTTGCTGTTTTGTTTGTCAATAAAGACATCTTTTATAATACTTGTGCTGTGGACATTTGCATACAAAGACCCAATATAGAGAGGTTCAATTTTAGACCTGTACCCATCAATGTCATTAAGAAACACCTTAATAATCTAAAAATGAAAAACCAGTCTGGACCTGATCAAATCCCAGCAATGCTGTTGAAGCTCAGTGCACCGGCAATTGCTAAACCTGTCACAACCCTAATTTATGAATCCTTGGTGTCTGGATACATACCCAAACTTTGTAAGACTACAAGAGTAATGCCTATCCATAAAAGTGGTGAGTTAACCTTAGTTACTAGCTATCGCCCAATATCATTGCTCCGAGTATTGTCAAAAATCTTAGAAAAATGCGTCCATACACAACTATGTGAGTATTACCAACAATCTAACTATCTGACCCCTGTTCAATCAGGTTTTTGCCGAATCACTCCACTACAACTGCAACTGCAACTACAACTCCTAAAAGTTTCCAACGACATCCAAACTGGCATGGAACAAAGAGACCTAACTGGAGCTATTTTCCTTGATTTTGCAAAGGCCTTTGACACAGTAGACCACAACATACTACTGCTGAAACTAAAAAACTCAGGTATTGATGATCGTCCGCTAACCTGGTTTCGATCACATGTATCGGATCGATCACAGTATGTCTCCATTTCTGACAGCGACTCCCTCCCTCTCCCAGTCACGTGTGGTGTTCCCCAAGGTTCCATTCTCTGCCCCCTACTATTCACATTATTTATAAATGATCTGCCAAATGTCTGCAAATCCTCAACTGTACACATGTATGCAGATGACACGGTAATCTATGCAAACAAATCTGATCTTCCGCAGCTTGAGGCAGTGCTCCAAGACCAGTTCATAGAGGTAGAAAAGTGGATCTCAAAAAACAAACTCTTCCTAAACACTGACAAAACTGTCACAATGATCTTTGGAACGGTACCTAAATTACACAAACTATAAAATTCCCATCTACGCATCAAAACAAAATCAAATGGCACACTGATCGCAGTCCACTCTTTCAAATACTTGGGTATGTTGTTAGACCCCAATCTATCTTTTGGCCTCCACATAGAAAAAATTGCATCTAAACTATCCAAAACTAGATGTCCTGTACAGAAACAAATCTTGCCTCAGCCCTACAGTAAAGGAAAAGATTGTACAGCAAATGCTGATGCCATCACAAACTCACCTTAATAAACTTAATACATTGTATAACTCGTTCTGCCGCTTTTTGCTACAATGTAATTACAGGACCCATTATTGTGACATGCTAAAAGAACTAAACTGGCTGTCGCTGGAATCCAGACGCACCCTCCATCTTTCCAGCCTTGTGTTTAAGAGCTTTTCTGGGAAGCTCCCACCCTACCTGAGCAGAATGCTCTCTCCGGCTGTTCCCACCTCCCATAACCTCCGATCCAGTACCAGCACATTATTTAGCTTGCCTCAATAGAAAAAGAAAGCAGCTCAATCCTCATTTTCCTACAGAGCACCACAATTATGGAACGACCTCCCGCACACTTTCAAACCTTCCCCAAGCCTAAAATCCTTTAAGAGATCCCTCTCTACATATCTCAAAACAGAATGCACCTGTCATGGTTGATTATATATTTCCTACCTGTTCTATATTAAATTTTGCATATATTATGTATTAATATTGTTTTTGAATTTTATTGTACCCTATTGTATCAATGCAATGTTTTGACGATCCAGGACATTCTTGAAAATTAGAGAAATCTCAATGTATCCTTCCTGGTAAAATATTTTATAAATAAATAAATAATTATTTATTAATAACCAAACATCACCCACCATTTGCCTTATTTCCTGGAGCCAATCTGGGCTTTAGACGGCAGACTACAAGACTACCTCTGGCTATAATGATAGAGTGCATTATTTAGCAGTTGTTATCTCATAAAACCAATTGGTAAAATATATATAGTAGCGTTAGCCTTGCGTTAGCCTTGAGAAGTCAGCAGGGTGGACTGATTAAATCAACCATTCTGATTTTTCCTACCTTAATTCCGATTGGCTGATAGAATCCTATCAGCCAATCGGAATTCAAGGGACGCCATCTTGGATGACGTAATTTAAAGGAAACTTCATTCATCGTTAGTCCGTCGTGCTGGAAGGAGGCTCCGCGCCTGGAGGTCTTCAAGATGGAGCCGCTCATCGCCGGAAGGATGAAGATAGAAGATGCCGCTTGGATGAAGACTTCTGCTGGATGGAGGACCTCTTCTCGGATGAAGACTTCTGCCACTCCGGATGTCCTATTCTGGCCCATCGGTGCCCGGCTGGGTGAACACGGCTCAAGGTAGGGTGATCTTCAATGGGGTAGTGTTAGTTTTTTTTTAAGGGGGGATCGGGTGGGTTTTAGAGTAGGGGTGTGTGGGTGGTGGGTTGTAATGTTGGGGGGGTATTGTATTTCTTTTATTTTACAGGTAAAATAGCTGATTACTTTGGGGCAATGCCCCGCAAAAAGCCCTTTTAAGGGCTGGTAATAGAGCTGATTACTTTTGTAATTTTGTATAGGGTAGGGAATTTTATTTTTGGGGGGGGCTTTTTTATTTTATTAGGGGGCTTAGATAAGGTGTAATTAGATTAAAATTCTTGTAATATTTTTTTATTTTTGTAATTTAGTGTTTGGTTTTTTTTTGTAATATAGTTCAGTTTATTTAATTGTATTTTATTTTAGATAATTGTAGTTAATTTATTTAATTAATGTATTGATAGTGTAGTGTTAGATGTATTTGTAACTTAGGTTAGGATTTATTTTACAGGTAATTTTGTAATTATTTAACTAGGTAGCTATTAAATAGTTATTAACTATTTAATAGCTATTGTACCTAGTTAAAATAAATACAAAGTTGCCTGTAAAATAAAAATAAATCATAAAATAGCTACAATATAACTATTAGTTATATTGTATCTATCTTATTGTTTATTTTATAGGTAAGTATTTAGTTTTAAATAGGAATAATTTATTTAATTATAGTACATTTATTTCGTTTAATTTAAATTATATTTAACTTAGTGGGGTTAGGGTTAGACTTAGATTTAGGGGTTAATAACTTTATTATAGTAGCGGCGAAGTTGGGGGCGGGGGATTAGGGGTTAATAATTGTAGGAAGGTTGCGGCGATGTTAGCGAGGGCAGATTAGGGGTTAATAAAATTTATTATAGTGTTTGCGAGGCGGGAGTGCGGCGGTTTAGGGGTTAATACATTTATTATAGTGATGGCGATGTTCGGTCGGCAGATTAGGGGTTAATAAGTGTAGGTAGGTGGCGGCGACGTTGGGGGGGCAGATTAGGGGTTAATAAATTTAATATAGGTGTCGGCGATGTTAGGGACAGCAGATTAGTTAATAAATTTAATATAGGTGTCGGGTTAATAAATTTAATATAGGTGTCGGCGATGTTAGGGACAGCAGATTAGTTAATAAATTTAATATAGGTGTCGGCGATGTTAGGGACAGCAGATTAGGGGTTCATAGGTATAATGTAGGTGGCGACGGTGTCCGGTCAGCAGATTAGGGGTTAAATCATTTTATTATAGTGTTTGCGATGTGGGGGGGTCTCAGTTTAGGGGTTCATAGGTAGTTTATGGGTGTCAGTGTACATTGTAGCACTGTAGTTAAGAGCTTTATGTTCCAGCGTTAGCCCATAAAACTCTTAACTACTGACTTTTATATGCAGTTGGAGTCTTGGAGGTAGAGGCTCTACCGCTCAATTTCTCCAAGACTCGTAATACCAGCGTTAGGCAAATCCCATTAAAAAGATAGGATATGCAATTGACGTAAGGGGATTTGCGGTAGCCTCGAGTCGCGGAAGAAAAGTGAGCGGTGAGCCTCTACCTGTCAGACTCGCAATACCAGCGTTAGGTAAAAAGCAGTGTTGTGACCTCTCAACGCTGCTTTTTAAGGCTAACGCAAAACTCGTAATCTAGGCGTATGTTTCTAAAAGGGGGGAAATAAATAATGAAAATATATTGCAAAGTTGTTTCATTAATGCATAACTAAACATTTAATATAACAATCTGAAGGTGCATACTGTCCCTTTAAGGTCTGTAAAGGATAAATTTGCCAACTTTTGATCCATCTTTTATAGAATTGCTTTACGCCACTTTAGAATGCAATACTGCCTTTACCTGATACACAGGGGTTATGTTATACTCACTCTCTGTTTAAATGGAAATCTAGAGGTACATTACTGGATATTTAAAAAAAAAAAAAATCTGTTTTCATTTTTTTACCCTTTAAAGGGACAGTCTAGGCCAAAATAAACTTTCATGATTCAGATAGGGCATGTAATTTTAAACAGTTTTCAAATTTACTTTTATCACCAATTTTGCTTTGTTCTCTTGGTATTCTTAGTTGAAAGCTTAACCTAGGAGGTTCATATGCAAATTTCTTAGACCTTGAAGGCCACCTCTTTTCAGAATGCATTTTAACAGTTTTTCACCACTAGAGAGTGTTAGTTCATGTGTTTCATATAGATAACATTGTGCTTGTGCACGTGAAGTTATCTGGGAGCAGGCACTGATTGGCTAAACTGTAAGTCTGTCAAAAGAACTGAAATAAAGGAGCAGTTTGCAGAGGCTTAGATACAAGATAATCACAGAGGTTAAAAGTATATTAATATAACTGTGTTGGTTATGCAAAACTGGGGAATGGGTAATAAAGGGATTATCTATCTTTTAAAACAATAAAAATTCTGGTGTAGACTGTCCCTTTAATGAAATAATAGAGTGATTTCTAGGTAACGAGTGGGTTTGAATAGTCATTTTTTCCTTTTTTGTGTGGATTACTTTTCAGCTTAAGGTGCTGCATATAATATTCAGAGTTTAAAAGCACATTGTACTGATTCTTCCATTTAACAGCTACTTTTGCTTGTTGAAATTGCCACTTAGACTGACAATTTCAGTATTTTAGTATTGGCTGTAGAAATTATTTGTAAACAAGAAGCAGCAAAAGAAATCAACTTCACATTGGGATTGGAGAGAGAGCCCAGTCCAGCTGAAAGGTTGCTCCTGCAGCATCTTTGAATACAATTAATTCTTCTCAGCTGCTTACCTTAAGTGCAAATCCTAAAATTTTAATTTAAATTTTCTGCAAAATTGAGTCATGAGATGTAAATTGGAATAAATGCATTTATAATTTAATTACTTTGTTCCTCTGTTAGGGTATAAAATTCAGCAGATGAAGATAAAGTCACATTAGATTACAGAATGAGAAAGACAACAAATACATCAATTGGTAAAAATGAAACAATGTTATATTTATAGTCAGTGTTTTATTGTATCAAATATAAATGACAAAACCCAAAATGAGGGAATAGCTATGTATCATGCTTGTTTAAATCAGCATGAATGGGAAATATCTGTAAAAATTAAAAAAATAAAGTTTTCATGCACCACAAAGGCAACATGAGAGTTAAAATAATACCCTGCTCTAATACATTTTAAGTGACTGAGTATTTGTGAAAATAATACAGAGTAACTATAAAGCAGAGCAGAAGAGATTATCCTGACTATATAATGCCCATCATCTGCATATTTAATATTCAAATTGATATTCATTTTCTTTTCTTCTTTTTTTTTTTTTTTTTGGTAAACATATTTACTGCTGTATTCCTTTAATATCATAGAGCCAGGTTACAAGTGACGGGCTATTTAGCACTCCCGCTCGAGCGATAGCTTTGCTAGAAGTTAACTTTTTGTTCACATTGGGTAGCACTCATACAAGTTGACACCTGACGCGCGCAGAGAGTTGGTCTTCAGATATTGTGACCACGTTAAAGGGATATGAAACCCAAAAATGTTCTTTTGTGATTCAGACAGAGCATACTATTTTTTAAAAAGTTTCCAATTTGCTTCTATTATCAAATTTGCTTTGTTCAAATTATATTCAATACTGCTGCCGTATAGTGCTCCACAAATGGATAGTCAATATAGAAAGTCAGAGTAAAATATTTGTACAGGAACAAAGTCCTTTGCTGCTCTCTGCTGGTGGAAATTGGTAATATCTGAAACCACTGAAGTACTACTAAATATTATATATCTTCTTCTTTTTTTAAATGACCATGATACATTCATTTCAGAGATAAATCCCTTTGTATCATAATTATCATCAAGACTTTTCATAAAGCATACGGCTAGATTACGAGTTGTGCGTTAGGCTGAAAAAGCAGCGTTAACAGGTTTAGGGGCCCCACACACTTTTTTGGCCTTACCGTAAAATGACTTACATAAACTTCGTAAAGTCTTTTTTCTATGGGACTTCCATAGCGCCGGTATTACGAGTCTGTCCTGGGAGGCCAAAAAGTGAGCGGTACACCCTCTACCTCCAAGATCCCTAACGCATTTTAAAGTCAGTAGTTATGAGTTTTACACTACAACGCCGTAACATAAAACTCATAACTAAAGTGCTAAAAAGTACACTAACAGCCATAAACTACCTATTAACCCCTAAACCGAGGCCCTCCCGCATCGCAAAGACTAAAATAAATTTTTTAACCCCTAATCTGCCGCTCCGGACATCGCCACCACTAGAATAAACATATTAACCCCTAAACTGCCGCCGCACTCCCGCCTCGCAAAAACTAGTTAAATATTAATAACCCCTAATCTGCCGTCACTAACATCGCCGCCACCTACCTACATTTATTAACCCCTAATCTGCCGCCCCCAACGTCGCCGCCACTATTCTAAATTTATTAACCCCTAAACCTAAGTCTAACCCTAACCCTAACACCCCCTAACTTAAATATAACTTAAATAAATCTAAATAAAATTACTATCATTAACTAAATAATTCCTATTTAAAACTAAATACTTACCTATAAAATAAACCCTAAGCTAGCTACAATATAACTGATAGTTACATTGTATCTAGCTTAGGGTTTATTTTTATTTTACAGGCAAGTTTGTAATTATTTTAACTAGGTAGAATAGTTATTAAATAGTTATTAACTATTTAATAACTACCTAGCTAAAATAAATACAAATTTACCTGTAAAATAAAACCTAACCTAAGTTACAATAACACCTAACACTACACTACAATTAAATAAATTAACTAAATTAAAAACAATTAAATAACATAATTTATGTAAGAATTTACCTGATAAATTAATTTGTTTCATACTGGCAAGAGTCCATGAGCTAGTGACGTATGGGATATACAATCCTACCAGGAGGGGCAAAGTCTCCCAAACCTCAAAATTCCTATAAATACACCCCTCACCACACCCACAATTCAGTTTAACGAATAGCCAAGAAGTGGGGTGATAAAGAAAGGAGCAAAAAGCATAAACAAAGGAATTGGAATAAGTGTGCTTTATACAAAAAAATCATAACCACCATAAAAATGGTGGGCCTCATGGACTTTTGCCAATATGAAATAAATTAATTTATCAGGTACATTACATAAATTATGTTTTCTTTCATGTAATTGGCAAGAGTCCATGAGCTAGTGACGTATGGGATAGCAATACCCAAGATGTGGAACTCCACGCAAGAGTCACTAGAGAGGGAGGGATAAAAAATAAAGACAGCCAATTCTGCTGAAAAAAATAATCCACAACCCAAATCATAAATTTTAATCTTATAATGGAAAAGAAAAAAACTGAAATTATAAGCAGAAGAATCAAACTGAAACAGCTGCCTGAAGAACTTTTCTACCAAAAACTGCGTCTGAAGAAGAAAAAACATCAAAATGGTAGAACTTAGTAAATGTATGCAAAGAAGACCAAGTTGCTGCTTTGCAAATCTGATCAACTGAAGCTTCATTCTTAAAAGCCCAGGAAGTGGAAACTGACCTAGTAGAATGAGCTGTAATCCTCTGAGGCGGGGATTTAACCGACTCCAAATAAGCGTGATGAATCAAAAGCTTTAACCAAGATGCCAAAGAAATGGCAGAAGCCTTCTGACTTTTCCTAGAACCAGAAAAGATAAGAAATAGACTAGAAGTCTTCCTGAAAACTTTAGTAGCTTCAACATAATATTTCAAAGCTCTCACCACATCCAAAGAATGTAAAGATCTTTCCAAAGAATTCTTAGGATGGGGACACAAAGAAGGGACAACAATTTCCCTACTAATGTTGTTGGAATTCACAACTTTAGGTAAGAATTTAAATGAAGTCCGCAAAACTGCCTTATCTTGATGAAAAATCAGAAAAGGAGACTCACAAGAAAGAGCAGATAATTCAGAAACTCTTCTAGCAGAAGAGATGGCCAAAAGAAACAACACTTTCCAAGAAAGCAATTTAATGTCCAAAGAATGCATAGGCCTGTAAAGCCTTCAAAACCAAATTAAGACTCCAAGGAGGAGAGATTGATTTAATGACAGGCTTGATACGAACCAAAGCCTGTACAAAACAACGAATATCAGGGAGTTTAGCAATTTTTCTGTGGAATAAAACAGAAAGAGCAGAGATTTGTCCTTTCAAGGAACTCGCAGACAAACCCTTATCCAAACCATCCTGAAGAAACTGTAAAATTCTAGGAATTCTAAAAGAATGCCAAGAGAATTTATGAGAAGAACACCATGATATGTAAGTCTTCCAAACTCGATAATAAATCTTTCTAGAAACAGATTTACGAGCCTGCAACATAGTATTAATCACTGAGTCAGAGAAACCTCTATGAATAAGCACTAAGCGTTCAATTTCCATACCTTCAAATTTAATGATTTGAGATCCTGATGGAAAAAAGGACCTTGAGATAGAAGGTCTGGCCTTAGTGGAAGTGGCCATGGTTGGCAACTGGACATCCGAACAAGATCCACATACCAAAACCTGTGAGCCCATGCTGGAGCCACCAGCAGTACAAATGATTGCTCCATGATGATCTTGGAAATCACTCTTGGAAGAAGAACTAGAGGCGGAAAAATATAGGCCGGTTGATAACTTCAAGGAAGTGTCAATGCATCCACTGCTTCTGCCTGAGGATCCCTGGACCTGGACAGGTACCTGGGAAGTTTCTTGTTTAGACAGGGCCGGCGTTTTCTATTAGGCAGTATAGGCTGCCGCCTTAATGCGCACCAGCAGGGGGGTGCTGAGAGCAGTGCTGAATTGCCGACTGCTGCCCTATGATAAAAAAAAAATTAAAAGTATTTTTTATTTTTTTTACATTTGATCTTTTCTGTGTGCCGAACAAGCCCCCCCCCCTTTGTAATGGATCATGTGATTGACTTGACTGTTCTGTTGACATAGACATTGATCACATCACACACACACCGCGTCCGCGACAGACGGTCAGAGGCTCAGAGCGGAGCTCAGTGGAGGAGACTGGTGGTGATGACGAGGGAGGCAGAGGCGGAGCTCACTTGCCTTGGGTACCCAGATGTTTCCATATCTAGCTGGCTGGTCATGTTGAATATATAAGATCCCCTGGGTCAGACTCCAAGTCCTCCGCAGCAAGCATTTCAGAGGTAAGAGCAGTGAGCACAAACTGGTCCAATCGCCTTTTTGTCTATGGGGTGACTAAATCCATGAAGCAGGCTGCACTTGTATGACCAGGTCCTGCACGGGGTCCAGGAAGATAGATCTACCAAAGGGGACGCAGAGTTTTTGCTCTGTACTTTGGAGACAGCGTGTCTTCTAATAGGGATCACACAAAGAGATTTTCTTGATTTGATAATGCGGTTTTTGTGGCTTTTAGGTTGGATCACTTCAATTGGGCTTGTGGGTGGACAGGGTGGTGGGGCAGCTGTGATAGTGTCAGGATATAGAACTTTAAATTTTGATTTTCTGGGGGCGGAGCCTAGCAGGACTCCAGAATGGCTGCATCTCTCTAAAGCTCCGTATCACTGAGCTAAAAGATAAGTCACAACTCTGGTCTACTACTTCGCAGGGTATCACCTTTAAGTCCTAAAGCTACATGGAGCAGAGTGGAGTCGTGTCGAGGCTTAAGACACATGCTGATATCAGGGAAAAGCAGTAAATGAAAAAAGAGAAGCGCTGACAGGCGCCATTTTGTCTAGGCTGTAAACGCACCTAAATCAGCATAATGGAGAAGGGAGACCTCATTATGTCACTGAATCACAGTATTTTGTGTCACTATTAAAGTTTGACAACTGCCTCATGCACTGTTCAAGCTTAGACTCCTACGAGCAACCGTTCTGAGGGAAGCTGAATCGCTGAGACCTGAGGGGGCAAACACTCTCTAACTCCCGGTAACTAGGTAACATAAGAGCGGGCATTGCTTTAATATATGCAAACTTTCCACATCTATTGCCCATATTTGTACCCCAACATGGACACACAGCTATTCTGGGACACTATTAGCCTTATGTTTACACGGCTAGAAATGAAAATGTGCGAGCAGTTTGCCGATCTTACTCAATCACTGCACGAGGTGTGCACACAGCCTGACGATGACCTCATAGCACAGGAATCAGAGGAGAACCGACGATGTAACACCTTAACTACTACCCCTTGGATAATTCCCACCCTTGATACGTCTGATCGAGATGACTTAGAGGTAGAGATCCCTACCTTGGCTACATGTAAACGGCACATAGGTGAGATTACCCCAGCGCCTGTAGGAGAAGGAGCTACAGACCCTCGCTCACTTCCCAATCCTTCTGCAGACTTCCTAGCTCATAGAAAAGAGACTAACCGACAGGACACTCCTTATCTATTATGGCTATTAGCCCCCACACCTGTGAGACTGATGGAACTGGGCTTTCTTTATTCACCACACAAGGATTTGTACTACGCATACCGATCTGACTGCATACTCCGGAGGGGTATTGGCTGATCAAGAGGACACTGTCAGTTAGTTTGTACAGGGTACAGGGTTACTCATTTCCTTAGGTTTAGACATGTACATTGGTTTTACTGACTGTTCCTCTCCCCTTGTTATTAATCCTATCAATGTTTCACTCACAACAGCGTCATTGCATAGAGAGAAATGTGCCCGGTTATTTGTTTTACACAGCGCCTTTATTAATCTTGTTTATGCTACTCACCTAACTACACTTTGATATTACGTTATATAAGAGTGGCATTGTTTATTATCCCTTTAAGGGGTTTCCAGTTACCCACCTGTTTAAGATAGTTAGTTATTAATTTTCTACCAACAAGGTTTTAATTTGTTCCTGTTATATAATGCATAAGTAAGCTGATCCCCAAAGTGAACATTCCCCTGGTCATAGCTTCCGGTCTCTCTGACCGCTGTTTAGATACCTGGGCAGATAGCGATAGTACATGGGTCACAGATATAGTACCGAGCCCAATATATCGCAGGTCCACAGCCTTCACTCCCACTGACCTAAATGCGCTCGCACAGTTACAGCATGAGACTCCGTTATTAATGCGGCAGATGAGGTCTGCACTGAATCTCCCGACAGTCATTCAGCTCTTGAGATCTCCTGTTAAAAGTACTGCAAGATCCCATAATAACTGTAGTTCATTCACTTTATTATCGAGTTTTAAACAATTCAAAGCTCTGGATGTTTTACATATTTGAATGTTTGCCTGTTTGGACATATTATGGTGTTATAAAATCTGCTAGTTGACATTTATTGTACATAACATATGGTTGGCTTAATGGGAGTTATCTGGGCAAGCAGCCTTCATATTTTCTCCATATATACCCCACTTAGTCTCTTCTAAACATTAGCATGAGCCCTTCCTTTACAAGAGACACACTAAAAGAAAGTGTAGCGCTGTTCTTATACTTGGGCATACCAGTATGCTTATAATTTTGGGTAGATATTAACCTCTAACAATGACTTCTCTGCTAGTGTATGCATGCAACATAGATAAGGTCTCAGATATTGCTGTCAATTATGCATGTCTTTAATGTAACTTCAGAAACGGGTTATTGCTGGCTTGATCAGTTTTATTGTATATTCTACACACTGTAGAGCTAGCTGAGAAGCATCTGAGCTATGTAGGGCACGACTACTTGGCACATTAGGGAACATCCCTTCACCGTCTTTATGTCCACTAGAAAAGCTTTGATACTTCTATTAGTATTACCCTAGAGTGGCTAATTGTGTAACTTCGCTAGCACATGGTGTGACTGTCTGGCTGTCTGCGGCCGGGACAGACTAGACAGTTTTAACCACTATATATTGCACATCTTTGGCTAGGACAGGGACTGTGCTGGTCTACTAAATGCCCCTATGACCACTGCCCTCATGATGATTTTCGATCTTACTACTATATGTACCCAGTTATTTCATTTTAGCTATAACTATAACTGCAACTTTTTTGCCCCATAACTCTCCTACAAATACGTAACCCCTCCTATACTTTACATCACAGTGCTTTATGGCTGCACTACTGTGCTGAGTCCATTTACTTATTCTGTGAATTTCTACATGTTTAGGAATTTTGTGTCATCTAGCCATCTGTATGTCAGGCAACGCTTCAGTGGACTGGGTAATGTTTTTATATTTCGCTCATTCCGATCCACAATAGATTGCAGCATATATCCCTTGTAACCCTACGTTTTAAAAGGGGAATCTGACTATATACTAGCTCATCCTGTTAGCTTACCCTTCCCATGCCTAATGATGAATCCACTGGAGTGCTGTATAGTTATAGGGCTATCCCGTGTCCACCTGTACTCAGTGTCTCAGATTATCCTCACCCTATGTGTACTTTAACTGTGAGGGCACTGATATATTGTGTGGTATCTGTTTCTGGATATCTCTTATTATGCTATCTTAAAGGTTAAATTCGGTACTATTCACAACATCTGTATCCTTTAATTGCTCTCCACTCTAACATCGCTACTGGCTCCGCCCCCTCCCCCCCCTCTCCCTTGTCCCAGCTAGAGCGGCTCTTGCCCGCTGAGATACCCCCCCCCCTAATATACATATTGCCAACTCCCCCTTTTGCCTCTAGTTCTTCTTTCCTACTAGTTAAACTAGTTCATATTTCCCATTGCAAAACGGAGACCATTTTTATTCTTCTTAGAATATAAAAAAAGAGGTTTCATTTCACCCTATATAAAAGCCTTTTGGACATGTTAAGTTAGTTTATTTTAGACTATTATTCCCATCTACTAGCTCTTTATGGTAGCCTGGTCTATCCTGTCACTGGCTGGTAGAATAGCCGACTACATCATAAGCCCTGTAAGCATAATGTCCACACTGCTCCAAAGATCTACAGAATTTATGTCTAGAACTGTAATAGACTCACATCTCTACTGTACCTTTATATTAAGTTTGTATGTTTTATTGGAATTTCTGTTCATGGGTGTTTATATCTGTAATGCTTTATTTAACCTCAATAAAAAATATTTATTAAAAAAATAAATAAAAAAAAAAAAATTTTGATTTTCCTCCACGACAGCCCCTGTCAGTCCCTTTGAAAATGCTGAGTGATTTTAGGGTAGCCGCTAGTGAGGGACTGAGTGCTGCAACCGCTTTTTGGGGTCTTAAGGAGTGCAGATGTGAGGGCGTATAGGTGGTCATTCCCTCTGCAGTGAATGGGTTAAAATAGCTTCTAGTATTTGTAGGAATGTTAGCAGTGGGGGCTGGTTACATTGCCCTGCTCTATAGTATTCAGGCCAGAGTGAGGTGTGAGATTTTGCACTTCAGGCTGCATTGTAGATAACAGATAAGAAAGCATGCAGGGGTTTAAAACCAATGTATTTTAGTAAAATAGACTTCATCAATTAGTTTTTCTTGTGTTTAGAAATGAAATCTGAACATTGCTAAATGGATGATTAAATCCAAAACCCAATTTGCATGGGTTGAGTCTGTTTGTTTTTTTTTAGTTTAAGTGTACCTTGTTTGTGGTGTTCAGCTGAAGGTCCGGTGGGAGTATATTTCCATCCGTTGATTATCTCACTTTAGTAATGCCATCCGTTCAATTTTTATGAGTCTAGTTGTGCGTTATGTGGAGTCGGTATTGGTCCTTGAAATGATTATGATGAATTTTGAATGTAAGAAGGTTAAAATTAAGATAAATCCAGAAGAGGTCAGGAGCCTGAGGAAAGTGTGGCAGCCAGCAGCGGCGCCTCCCCCTTTTTTATATATATATATATATATATATATATATATATATATATATATATATATATATATATATATATATATATATATATATATATATAGTGTGTATATAATTATCTTTAGATGTAATGGGGGGGAGTGCAAAATTTATCCTCGCCTATGTGACCGAAAATCCTAGCACCGGCCCTGTGTTCAGATGAGATGCCATCAGATCTATTTCTGGAAGCCCCCACATCTGAACAATTTGAAAAAACACATCTGGGTGAAGAGACCACTCTCCCGGATGTAAAGCTTGACGACTGATATAATCCTCTTCCCAATTGTCTATACCTGGGATATGGACCGCTGAAATTAGACAGGAGCTGGATTCTGCCCAAACAAGTATCCGGGATACTTCTTTCATAGCCTGAGGACTGTGAGGCCCACCCTGATGATTGACATACGCCACAGTTGTGACATTGTCTGTCTGAAAACAAATAAACGGCTCTCTCTTCAATAGAGGCCAAAACTGAAGAGCTCTGAGAATCGCACGGAGTTCCAAAATATTGATTGGTAATCTCGCCTCTTGAGATTTCCAAACCCCTTGTGCTGTCAGAGATCCCCAGACAGCTCCCCAACCTGAAAGACTCGCATCTGTTGTGATCACAGCCCAGGTTGGATGAACTAAAGAGACCCCTTGAACTATACGATGGTGATCTAACCACCAAGTCAGAGATAGCCGAACATTGGGATCTAAGGATATTAATTGTGATATCCTTGTATAATCCCTGCACCATTGGTTTAGCATACAAAGCTGAAGAGGTCTCATGTGAAAACGAGCAAAGGGGATCGCGTCCGATGCTGCAGTCATGAGACCTAAAACCTCCATGCACATAGCTACTGAAAGGAATGACTGAGACTGAAGGTTCTGACAGGCTGCAACCAATTTCAGACGTCTCTTGTCTGTTAGAGACAAAGTCATTAATACTGAATCTATTTGGAAACCTAAAAAGGTTACCCTTGTCTGAGGAATCAAAGAACTTTTTGGTAAATTGATCCTCCAACCATGTCTTTAAAGAAACAACACTAGTTGATTCGTGTGAGATTCTGCAGAACGTAAAGACTGAGCAAGTACCAAGATATCGTCCAAATAAGGAAACACCGCAATACCCCGCTCTCTGATTACAGAGAGTAGGGCACCGAGAACCTTTGAAAAGATCCTTGGAGCTGTCGCTAGGCCAAAAGGAAGAGCAACAAATTGGTAATGCATGTCTAGAAAAGAGAATCTCAGGAACTGATAGTGATCTGGATGAATCGGAATATGAAGATATGCATCCTGTAAGTCAATTGTGGACATATAATGCCCTTGCTGAACAAAAGGCAGAATAGTCCTTATGTCACCATTTTGAATGTTGGTATTCTTACATAACGACTTTTAGATCCAGAACTGATCAGAATGAATTTTCTTTCTTTGGGACAATGAACAGATTTGAATAAAACCCCAGACCCTGTTCCTGAAAAGGAACTGGCACGATTACCCCAGATAACTCCAGGTCTGAAACACACTTCAGGAAAGCCTGCGCTTTCTCTGGGTTCACTGGAATGCGTGAGAGAAAGAAACTTCTCACAGGCGGTCTTACTCTGAAACCTATTCTGTACCCCTGAGAGACAATGTTCTGAATCCAATGATTTTGGACTGAATTTATCCAAACATCCTTGAAAAAATGTAATCTGCCCCTTACCAGCTGAGCTGGAATGAGGGCCGCACCTTCATGCGGACTTGGGGGCTGGTTTAGATCTCTTAAATGGCTTGGATTTATTCCAGATTGAGGAAGGCTTCCAATTGGAGACAGATTCCTTAGGGGAAGGACTAGGTTTCTGTTCCTTATTTTGTCGAAAGGAACGAAAACGGTTAGAAGCTTTAAATTTACCCTTAGATTTTTTATCCTGAGGCAAAAAAAGCTCCCTTCCCCCCAGTGACAGTTGAAATTATAGAATCCAACTGAGAACCAAATAATGTATTACCTTGGAAAGAAAGAGATAGCAATGTCGATTTAGAAGTCATATCAGCATTCCAAGATTTAAGCCATAAAGCTCTTCTAGCTAAAATAGCTAAAGACATATATCTAACATCAATTCTGATGATATCAAAAATGGCATCACAAATTAAATTATTAGCATGTTGAATTAATTTAACAATGCTATACACATTATTATCTGATACTTGTTGCGCTAAAGTTTCCAACCAAAAAGTTGAGGCAGCTGCAACATCAGCCAAAGAAATAGCAGGCCTAAGAAGATGGCCTGAACATAAATAAGCTTTCCTTAGATAAGATTCAAGCTTCCTATCTAAAGGATCCTTAAAAGAAGTACTATCTTCCGTAGGAATAGTAGTACATTTAGCAAGAGTAGAGATGGCCTCATCAACTTTGGGGATACCATTTTTTAAACCTTGAAGAAGGAGTAAAAGAAGTACCCAGTCTATTCCATTCCTTAGAAATCATATCTGAAATAGCATCAGGAACTGGAAAAACCTCTGGAATAACTACATGAGGTTTATAAACCGAATTTAAACGTTTACTAGTTTTAGTATCAAGAGGACTAGTCTCCTCCATATCTAATGCAATCAACACTTCTTTTAATAAAGAACGAATATACTCCATTTTAAATAAATAAGAGGATTTGTCAGTGTCAATATCTGAGGCAGGATCCTCTGAATCAGACAGATCCTCATCAGCGATAGATAAATCAGTATGTTGTCGGTCATTAGAAAATTCATCAACTCTATGAGAAGTTTTAAAAGACCTTTTACGTTTATTAGAAGGCGGAATGGCAGACAAAGCCTTCTGAATGGAATCAGAAATAAATTCTCTTAAATTTACAGGAATATCCTGAGCATTAGATGTTGATGGACCAGCAACATGTAATGAACTACTACTGATGGAAACATTCTCTGCATGTAAAAGTTTATCATGACAACTATTACAAACCACAGCTGGAGGAACAGTTACCACAAGTTTACAACAAATGCACTTAGCTTTGGTAGAACCGATATCAGGCAGCAGGATTCCAGTAGTAGATTCTGAGACAGGATCAGATTGAGACAACTTGCAGTATGTAAAAGAAAAAACAACATATAAAGCAAAATTATAAATTTCCTTCTATAACAGTTTCAGGAATGGGAAAAAATGCAAACAGAATAGGCCTCCGACATAGAAAAAAAGACCAGAGGCAAAAGGAATGAGGTCTTAAATAATGAAAAAATGTTTGGCGCCAAGAATGAAGCACCACAAACTGAAAAACATTTTTTGGTGCCAAAAACGCCCGGAACGAAACTCGAGCGTCATAGATGACGCAACCTCGTGAAAAGACTCGGCGCCAACTAAGACGCCAGAAATGACAAATTTGCGTCAACAAACGTAATTTTCACGCCAAAAAAGTCTCACGTCAAGAATGATGCAATAAAGTATAGCATTTTGCGCTCTAATACAGCCCGCAATTTAGAAAGAGTCAATTTGAAAACCTCAGGTAAGAATTTTTTTTTTTTTTTTATAAAGCATTTACCAGATATGAAACTGATAGTCTGCAAAAAGGAAATATACTGATAAACCTGAATCATGGCAAATATAAGTACAAACATATATTTAGAACTTTATATATAAAGTGCCAAACCATAGCTGAGAGTGTCTTAAGTAAATGAAACATACTTACCAAAAGACACCCATCCACATATAGCAGATAGCCAAACCAGTACTGAAACAAGAATCAGTAGAGGTAATGGTATATAAGAGTATATCGTTGATCTGAAAAGGGAGGTAGGAGATGAATCTCTACGACCGGAAACAGAGAACCTATGAAATAGATCCCCGTTAGGAAGACCATTGCATTCAATAGGTGAAACTCCCTTCACATCCCTCTGACATTCACTGTACTCTGAGAGGAACTGGGCTTCAACATGCTGAGAAGCGCATATCAACGTAGAAATCTAGCACAAACTTACTTCACCACCTCCATAGGAGGTAAAGTTTGTAAAACTGAATTGTGGGTGTGGTGAGGGGTGTATTTATAGGCATTTTGAGGTTTGGGAAACTTTGCCCCTCCTGGTAGGATTGTATATCCCATACGTCACTAGCTCATGGACTCTTGCCAATTACATGAAAGAAAAATTTAATTAAATTAGCTAAATCACAAAAAAAAAACCACTAAATTACAGAAAATAATAAACAAATTACAAGATATTTAAACTAATTACACCTAATCTAATAGCCCTATCAAAAAAAAAAAGCCCCCCAAAATAAAAAAAAACCTAGCCTAAACTACCAATAGCCCTTAAAAGGGCCTTTTGCGGGGCACTGCCCTAAAGAAATCAGAAAAAATACTACTGGCTGATGCAATCAGCCAATAGGATTGAAGTTCAATTCTATTGGCTGATCCAATCAGCCAATAGGATTAAGCTCGCATTCTATTGGCTGTTCCAATCAGCCAATAGAATGCAAGCTCAATCCTATTGGCTGATTGGATCAGCCAATAGGATTGAATTTCAATCCTATTGGCTGATTGCATCAGCCAATAGGATTTTTTCTACCTTAATTCCGATTGGCTGATAGAATTCTATCAGCCAATCGGAATCTAAGGGACGCCATCTAGGATGACGTCACTTAAAGGAACCGTCATTCAGTAAGAAGACTTCGTTTGAAGAGGATGCTCGGCGTCGGATGTCTTGAAGATGGACCCGCTCCGCGTCGGATGGATGAAGATAGAAGATGCTGTCTGGATGAAAACTTCTGCCCGTCTGGAGGACCACTTCGCCCGGCTTGGATGAAGACTTCTCCCGGCTTCGTTGAGGACTTCGGCCCGGTTGGATGAAGACTTCTGCCGCTTCCTTGAGGATGGATGTCCGGTCTTCAGAACAGTAAGTCGATCTTCAGGGGGTTAGTGTTAGGTTTTTTTAAGGGTGTATTGGGTGGGTTTTATTTTTTAGATTAGAGTTTGGGCCACAAAAGAGCTAACTGCCCTTTTTAGGGCAATGCCCATCCAAATGCCCTTTTCAGGGCAATGGGGAGCTTAGGTTTTTTTAGATAGTATTTTATTTTGGGGGGGTGGTTGTGTGGGTGGTGGGTTTTACTGTTGGGGGGTTGTTTGTATTTTTTTTTACAGGTAAAAGAGCTGATTTCTTTTGGGCAATGCCCCGCAAAAGGCCCTTCTAATGGCTATTGATAGTTTAGTTTAGGCTAGGGGTTTTGTTTTATTTTGGGGGGGCTTTTTTATTTTGATAGAGCTATTAGATTAGATGTAATTAGTTTATATATCTTGTAATTTGTTTATTATTTTCTGCAATTTAGTGTTTGTTTTTTTGTACTTTAGCTAATTTAATTTAATTTATTTAATTGTTTTTAATTTAGTTAATTTATTTAATTGTAGGGTTAGGTTAGGTGTTATTGTAACGTAGGTTAGGTTTTATTTTACAGGTACTTTTTGTATTTATTTTAGCTAGGTAGTTATTAAATAGTTAATAACTATTTTATAACTATTCTACCTAGTTAAAATAAATACAAACTTGCCTGTAAAATAAAAATAAACCCTAAGCTAGATACAATGTAACTATTAGTTATATTGTAGCTAGCTTAGGGTTTATTTTATAGGTAATTATTTAATTTTAAATAGGAATTATTTAGTTAATGATATTAATTTTTATTTAGATTTATTGTAATTATATTTAAGTTAGGGGGTGTTAGGGTTAGACTTAGGTTTAGGGGTTAATAAATTTAATATAGTGGCAGCGACGTTGGGTTCGGCAGATTAGGGGTTAATAAGTGTAGGTAGGTTGCGGCGACATTGGGGGCGGGAGATTAGGGATTAATAAATATAATGTAGGTGTCAGCGATGTTGGGGGCAGCAGATTAGGGGTTAATACATATAATGTAGGTGGCGGCAGTGTCCAGAGCGGCAGATTAGGGGTTAAAAAATATAATGTAGGTGGCGACGATGTCGGGGGCGGCAGATTAGGGGTTAATAAGTGTAAGATTAGGGGTGTTTAGACTCGGGGTTCATGTTAGGGTGTTAGGTGTAAACATACATTTTATTTCCCCATAGGAATCAATGAGGCTGCGTTACTGAGATTTACGCTGCTATTTTGCAGGTGTTAGACTTTTTCTCAGCCGGCTCTCCCCGTTGATCCCTATTGGGAAATCGTGCACGAGCACTTACGACCAGCTCACCGCTGACTTAAGCAGCACTGGTATTGAAGTGCGGTAAGGAGCACAATTTTGCTCAACGCTCACTTCTTGCCTTTTAACACCTGGTTTGTAAAAACCCATAATACCAGCGCTGTAGTTAAGTGAGCGGTGAGAGAAAACTGCTCGTTAGCACCGCATAGCCTCTAATGCAAAACTCATAATCTAGCCGTATATTAAGTAAGCTCAGACTTGAGCACTGGTCATATATTAGTTGTTCGTTGCTGAATCCAGTGATCAGCAAGTCATACACTCAATATTATTTGATAAAGGGGTGCTCCATCTTATTCACAACAAGGCCTTGTAACCTACATTTGTGTTACTCTATATTACTCGAGGAACATATGCTGATCAAGCCACTAGTCTGAACATCATATTAGTACAACTTGTATACTTGGTAATTAGGCCTTTCTCTTATACAGTGTATATTGGTTCTCATTTGAGGCTCAACAAGCCATTTATATTGCTACCTACATAATAGTTCACTATAGTACCATACTACTGTTCCCCCTTTTGATAACCAGTTCTCTAACTGGAAGCTCTGTCAGCACTTTAGTTTTAATACACCCAGGTTTTAACATGTTCTAATAAAGATTTATATTTTAATTTGTGTGACTTTTTTTCTAACTCTAATTTATTTAAGGGCCTTATTCGAGTGCTTACATAGTATCAGTTTTTGTTTAGCTTCTCTAACTAACAATTTTGTAACATTCCATAAATCTCCCAGGGTTCGATACATAGAATAATTATACCGCTATTTGTTACTTCTATAGCTCCTGCTACCTCTCGCCAGTTAGCAATGTCATCCGCAGCCGGTACGACCAATCGTTCCTCGCGGCAGGTAAAATCTTGCTGGAGATGTTGAGTGTTCCTCCTGGGGTTATTTTCAAGCGTCCCGGGAGCTGGTCATGTGACCTCCAATGTTGAGTGTTCCTCCTGGCGTTATTTTCAAGCGTCCCGGGAGCTGGTCATGTGACCTCCAAATAGTGGTCCTATTGGTGGAAACAAGAACCAATCCTTGGTACACAATAGTGTTCTCATGCTGCCGCCCTCTCCTCCTGGTCATTGCCATGGTAGCAACTGGTTGTCATGCGGCGCACGGCGGTGACATCATCAACGCACACCGTGATTGCTTCTCTGCTCATTTCCTGTACAACTGTGCCTCCACCTGGGTGTGAGCCTGCCCCTATTTAAGGTAATCTCCTTCAGTCTGTAAGTGCCCTAGTATAGGTTTACCTCTGTGTACTCCTGGTTGCTATTTTTTGCTGTTTACTATTGTGCTTTACTGGACTGCCTGCTTGTTACTGAAACCTGAATTGCTATTGACCATTCTACTGCTTAACCCTTAGATACTCAGAAAGATTGGATTGCCTGCTTGTTACTGAACCCTGCATTGCCTATTGATCATTCTACTGTTTTACCCTTTTGATACTCAGATAGATTGGATTGCCTGCTTGTTACTGAACCCTGCATTGCCTATTGATCATTCTACTGTTTTACCCTTTTGATACTCAGAAATATTGGATTGCCTGCTTGCTACTGAACCCTGCATTGCCTATTGATCATTCTACTGTTTTACCCTTTTGATACTCAGAAATATTGGATTGCCTGCTTGTTACTGAACCCTGCATTGCCTATTGATCATTCTACTGTTTTACCCTTTTGATACTCAGAAAGATTGGATTGCCTGCTTGCTACTGAACCCTGCATTGCCTATTGATCATTCTACTGTTTTACCCTTTTGATACTCAGAAAGATTGGACTGCCTGCTTGTTACTGAAACCTGCATTGCCTGTTGATCATTCTACTATTTAACCGTTTTGTTATTCAGAAAAATTGGACTGCCTGCTTGTTACTGAATCCTGCATTGCCTATTGATCATTCTACTGTTTAACCCTTTTGTTACTCAGAAAGATTGGATTGCCTGCTTGCTACTGAACCCTGCATTGCCTATTGATCATTGTACTGTTTAAAGGGACACTAAAGTAAAAAAAAAACTCTTCTTCATTCGCTATATTCATATGTAACAATTATATATGTAAAGCACTTACTGTGTCAGATTATTACCATTTTCGAGATATTCTTGTGTAAATTTTTATTGTTTTCCAAACCCACCACTGGCACTTTATTTATCATCCACAAATTAGCTACGATAACCTGAGTTATCAAAATGTCGGCATTCGTCCCTAATGCACATGCGCGATTTCTCGCCCCTAATGCGCATGCACGATGTTATGCAATCGTCATCGTATACGTCACTCTCCATCAATACAGGAGACGATCTGAATAGATTTAAAAAAGCACAATAGATTTCACAAAGCAGCGCTGCACTGGGAGCATATCTTTAAAATAATTAGCATTAAACCGCTTTTAATTGTACATATACTAAATACCTTTGTATGGGTAAGTGCGGTCTGAAAGGAACATTCTGCGCATGCGCGAGTTACTGGAACACAGAGCGCATGCGAACTGTGATGAAATGTGCTTCTAATGATATGCGTAAAAATAGATTGTGATTGGAGATTTGTTTGGGTAGTGAACGGCCCATAATAGGGGGTTTGGCTTCAATGATGTCAGTGTGGCAATATAAAATATCATTTTATTACATTTACAGACTTCGTTTTCTTGTATAAGTAGGTAAGTGCAGAATTTTTAACTTTAGTGATACGAGTGTGATTATCTAATAGTGCTTAAAAAACAAAAGTTTTGGAATCCTTTAAAGGGACATGAAACCCCAAAAAATATTTCATTATTCAGACAGAACATACAATTTTAAACAACTTTCCAATTTACATTTATTATTTAATTTGCTTCCTTCTTTTAATATCATTTGCTGAAAGGTTTATCTATAAAGCTCAGGAGCAGAAGAGAACCTAGGTTCTAGCTGTTGATTGGTGCCTGCATACATATATCGATTGTGATTGGCTCACCCATGTGTTCAGTTAGAAACCATTAGTGCATTGCTGCTCCTTCAACAAATGATACCAAGATAATTAAACAAATTTGATAATAGAAGTAAATTAGAAAGTTGTTTAAAATTGTATTCTCTATCTGAATCATGAAAGAAAAAATTTGGGTTTCATGTCCCTTTAACCCTTTTGACATTCAGAAAGATTGAACTGCCTGCTTGTTACTGAATCCTGCATTTCCTAGTGGCCATTCCTTTGCTTAACCCTTTGAGTATCAGAAACATTGGGCTGCCTCTTCTTAGTGATCTCTGCACTGACTGGTGAATATTTCTTTTATTTTTGTGTTTCTCAGGGGCATAGTTCTGTCTGCTTCCTTCTGAACCCTTCTCAGGCCTGTGACCTGCTCCTCATTAACCCTTGCAGCTTGTGATGTCAACTGTTCCTTTACTTCCTCATTCCTTCAAACTGTTATACCCAGGGGCGAAACTACAGGGGGTGCAGAGGTCGCAACTGCGACTGGACCCCTGAGGGTGGGGGCCCAGCTTAAAAGATAACATAAAAATAAAAAAAATCTTCACTGCCTGCACTGATATCATATGAGTGTGACATGATGCTTTACCAGTGTCTCTGACTACAGGGGTTAGTGTTTCTGTTTTACCTATTAGTGTTTATGTGTTTGTGTCTGTATGTGTCTATGTATGTATGTGACTGTGTGGGTATTTATGCATGTATGTGTGTGTGTGTGTATGTTTGTGGAAACAGCAAATTACAGACCTTGTTACTACATCATGGGGGGGGGGGCAGGGGGTATCACTATACAGTACCACTATATACAGTTAGGGTTGCCACCTCAGCTATGTTTTCCTGGACACTTATGAGTTACACATGCTGCAGGGTGTGCAGGGAGGAACATGTATTGTGTTTCTGGACAGCACTATTCATATTCCTCCTTCTTAGATTCTTGCACTTGGGCCCTGTGGTTTCTAGTTATGCCTCTGGTTATACCTATCTTTACACTTGATGCTGAGAAAAAAAGACTACTGGCCAGGATTGGTCTGATAAGGAAATATCTCACAAATATTGCAAGTGTCTCTGCAAAACACTGTATGTACTGTAAATCCAAAGTATTTTGAATATAAATAAGCCTGTAAACACAGTTATTTTGTCAATGAATTTCACCCTATTTATTGGGCTTTATCAAGATACTGTGTAATTTGTATTGTATATATATATATATATATATATATATATATATATATATATATATATATATATATATATATATATATATATATATATAAAATCTGTATATCTATTCCTATAGATTATAGGTATATATATATATATATCTATTTTACATTAACATTATCACATATATATAGAAATATGTATTTACAATACAAATTACATTATCCTGTAAGTGAAGAACATTGGAATGTAAAAATATGTACAGTAAATATACATAAAAAAACAAAACTCAAATACATTAATATATATGTATGTATACATATACAGTATCTCACAAAAGTGAGTACACCCCTCACATTTTTATAAATATTTTATTATATCTTTTCATGTGACAAAACTGAAGAAATTACACTTTGCTACAATGTAAAGTAGTGCATGTACAGCCTGTATAACAGTGTACATTTGCTGTCCCCTCAAAATAACTCAACATGCAGCTATTAACGTCTAAACCATTTGTAACAAAAGTGAGTACACCCCTAAGTGGAAATGTCCATATTGGGCCCAAAGTGTCAATATTTTGTGTGGCCTCCATTATTTTCCAGCACTGCCTTAACCCTCTTGTGCATGGAGTTCACCAGAGCTCCACAAGTTGCCACTGGAGTCCTCTTCCACTCCTCCATGACAACATCATGGATCTGGTGGATGTTAGAGACCTTGTGCTCCCCCACCTTCTGTTTGAGGATGCCCCACAGATACTCAATAGGGTTTAGGTCTGGAGACATGCTTGACCAGTCCATCACCTTTACCCTCAGCTTCTTTAGCAAGGCAGTGGTTGTCTTTGAGGTGTGTTTGGGGTCGTTATCATGTTGGAATACTGCCCTGTGGCTCTGCTTCAGTATGTCACAGTACACAGTGTTGGCATTCATGGTTCCCTCAATGAACTGTAGCTCCCCAGTACCAGCAGCACTCATGAAGGCCCAGACCATGACACTCCCACCACCATGCTTGACTGTAGGAAAGACACACTTGTCTTTGTACACACAAACACTTGACACCATCTGAACCAAATAAGTTTATCTTGGTCTCATCAAGATATGCAGCTACTGATTGGCTCACCAGCTGTGTCCATCTCAGTAGCATCTGAACATTACTGTTGCGGAAAGGACTTAAATTCAGTGACGTGCAGTGACGTCAGAGGCTGGTGAGGCAGTGGCTAGGATACGCCTTCATTCTTTAGATATCCTTTGTTGAAGAAATAGCAATGCACATGGGTGAGCCAATCACATGTGGTATCTATGTGCAGCCACCAATCAGCAGCTACTGAGCATATTTAGATATGATTTTCAACAAAGGATATCAAAAGAATGAAAAAAAATAGATATTAGATGTAAATTGGAAAGTTATTTAAATTTGCATATGGGATTGATATGGGTTTCATGTCCCTTTAAATGGTGTCTTGGAAAACTGGTCAACTTAGTAAACATCTGATTTTAGTCTAAAAGGATTGTAACAGAAACTCTTGCCAGATAACACAATGCTTGCTCTGATTATGAGATCTAGAAATCCATGCCCATTAAAATATGTTTAAAACATACTTTTTACTTTAATGCTGCAATTTATGCTTATAGATTCTTTCATTATGCAGTAAATATAAAAATGTCTTGATCCAGTGGCGGCTGGTGAAATTTAAAGATGGTGGGGAGCTTGGCCTCACCCCTTTAAATAAAGCCACACCATCAGGTGGCACTATCAATTCATTAATTAAATAAATAAAAGGTAGACAGAAACACAGAAAAGCATTCGGGGGGAGAGGGAGAGACAGACGGGGGAGAGAGACACAGAGGGTTAGAGAGAAAGAGAGAGAGACACAATCACACTCAGAGGGGTTAGAGAGAGAGAGAAAGAGAGAGAGACAATCACACACAGAGGGGTTAGAGAGAGAGAAAGAGAGAGAGACACAATCACACACAGAGGGTTAGAGAGAGAGAGAAAGAGAGAGAGACACAATCACACACAGAGGGTTAGAGAGAGAGAAAGAGAGAGAGACACAATCACACACAGAGGGTTAGAGAGAGAAAGAGAGAGAGACAATCACACACAGAAGGGTTAGAGAGAGAGAAAGAGAGAGAGACACAATCACACACAGAGGGTAAGAGAGAGAGAAAGAGAGAGAGACACAATCACACACAGAGGGTTAGAGAGAGAAAGAGAGAGAGACACACAATCACACACAGAGGGTTAGAGAGAGAGAGATATATAAAGAGAGAGAGAGAGACAATCACACACAGAGGGTTAGAGAGAGAGAAAGAGAGAGAGACACAATGATTCAATCACATACAGAGGGTTAGAGAAAGAGAGACACAATCACACACAGAGGGTTAGAGAGAGAGAGAGAAAGAAAGAGACACAATCACACTCAGAGGGTTAGAGAGAGAGAGAAAGAGAGAGACACAATCACACACAGAGGGTTAGAGAGAGCGCGAGAGACACAATCACACACAGAGGGTTAGAGAGAGAGCGAGAGACACAATCACACACAGAGGGTTAGAGAGAGAGCGAGAGACACAATCACACACAGAGGGTTAGAGAGAGAGAGAGAAAGAGAGAGACACAATCACACACAGAGGGTTAGAGAGAGACACAATCACACACAGAGGGTTAGAGAGAGAGAAAGAGAGAGAGAGACACAATCACACACAGAGGGTTAGAGAGAGAGAAAGAGAGAGAGAGACACAATCACACACAGAGGGTTAGAGAGAGACACAATCACACACAGAGGGATAGAGAGAGAGAAAGAGAGAGAGAGACACAATCACACACAGAGGGTTAGAGAGAGAGAGAAAGAAAGAGAGAGAGAGAGACACAATCACACACAGAGGGTTAGAGAGAAAGAGAGAGACACACAATCACACACAGAGGGTTAGAGAGAGCGCAAGAGACACAATCACACACAGAGGGTTAGAGAGAGAGCGAGAGACTTAAGGTAGGAATTAAGGTAGGAAAAATCTGATTGGCTGATGGAATCAGCCAATCAGATTGAGCTCGCATTCTATTGGCTGTTCGATCAGCCAATAGAATGCGAGCTCAATCTGATTGGCTGATTGGATCAGCCAATCGGATTGAACTTGAATCTGATTGGCTGATTCCATCAGCCAATCAGATTTTCCTACCTTAATTCCGATTGGCTGATAGAATCCTATCAGCCAATCGGAATTGAGGGGACGCCATCTTGGATGACGTCCCTTAAAGGAGCCGTCATTCGTCGTAGTCCGTCGGTGAAGAAGGTGGTTCCGTGTCGGCGGAAGGAAGATTCAAGACCCGGCTTGGAAGATGACTTCGCCCGGATAGAAGACATCTTCAGCGCCTCTTGGAAGATGACATCGGCCGGATCAAAGACTTCTTCAGCGCCGCCTGGATGATGACTTCATCGGATGGAAGATTTCTTCAGCGCCGCTTGGAGGATTAACTTCTTCCGCTCCGGATGTCCTCTTCAGTTCCATCGGTGGCTCGGCTGAGTGAAGACGACTCAAGGTAGGATGATCTTCAGGGGATTAGTGTTAGGTTTTTGTAAGGGGGGTTTGGGTTAGATTAGGGGTATGTGGGTGGTGGGTTTTAATGTTGGGGGGGGTTGTATTTTTCTTTTACAGGCAAAAGAGCTGAACTTTTTGGGGCATGCCCCCACAAATGGCCCTTTTAAGGGCTGGTAAGGTAAAAGAGCTTTGAAATTTATTTAATTTAGAATAGGGTAGGGATTTTTCTTATTTTGGGGGGTTTGTTATTTTATTAGGGGGCTTAGATTAGGTGTAAGTAGCTTAAAATTGTTGTAATATTTTTAACGTGTTTGTAACTTATTTTTTTATTTTTTGTAACTTAGCTTTTTTTATTTTTTGTACTTTAGTTAGTTTATGTAATTGTATTTAATTGTAGTTATTTGTAGGTAGTTTATTTAGTTAATTTAATGATAGTGTAGTATTAGGTTTAATTGTAACTTAGGTTAGGATTTATTTTACAGGTAATTTTGTATTTCTTTTAGCTAGGTAGTTATTAAATAGTTAATAACTATTTAATAACTATTCTAACTAGCTAAAATAAATACAAAGTTACCTGTAAAATAAATATAAATCCTAAGATAGCTATAATATAATTATTAATTATATTGTAGCTATCTTAGGGTTTATTTTACAGGTAAGTATTTATTTTTAAATAGGAATAATTTATTAAAGTATAGTGTAGTGTTAGGTGTAATTGTAACTTAGGTTAGGATTTATTTCACAGGTACATTTCTCTTTATTTTAGCTAGGTAAGCTATTAAATAGTTAATAACTATTTAATAGTTATTGTACATGGTTAAAATAAATTGAAAGTTACCTGTCAAATAAATATAAATCCTAAGATAGCTAGAATATAATTCTTATTTATATTGTAGCTATATTAGGGTTTATTTTAAAGGTAAGTATTTAGTTTTAAATAGGATTCATTTAGTTAATAAGAGTTAATTTATTTAGATTTATTTAATTAATTATTTAAGTTAGGGGGGCGTTAGGGTTAGGGTTAGACTTAGGTTTAGGGGTTAATAATTTTATTACAGTGGCGGCGGCGTAGTGGGGGGCAGGATAGGTGTTAATAAATTTATTATAGGTGGCGACGGTGTAGGGGGGGCAGGATAGGGGTTAATACATTTAATATAGGTTGCGGCGGGTTCAGGGAGTGGCGGTTTAGGGGTTAATACATTTATTATAGTTGCGGTGGGCTCCGGGAGCGGCGGTTTAGGGGGTAATAACTTTATTTAGTTGCGGCGGTGTAGGGGGGGTCAGATTAGCGGTGTTTAGACTCGGGGTACATGTTAGGGTGTTAGGTGCAGACAGTTCCCATATAAATCAATGGGATGTCTGTCAGCAGCGAACTTGTACTTTCGCTATGGTCAGACTCCCATTGATTCCTATGGGATCCGCCGCCTCCAGGCTGGCGCTTTGAAAACCAGGAACGCTGGGCCGTAAAAGTGCCGAGCGTACCTGCTAGTTTTTTGGTAACTAGCAAAAGTAGTGAGAATGTGCCGCACTTGTGTGCGGAACATCTGGAGTGACGTAAGAATCGATCTGTGTCGGACTGAGTCCGGCGGATCGAAGTTTACGTCACAAAATTCTACTTTTGCTGGTCTCGAGCCTTTGATAACTAAGGCGAATCAGCCTCGCCACAAATACGCTGCGGAATTCCAGCGTATTTGAGGTTGACGGCTTGATAACTAGGCCCCTATAACTAAATGAGACCATACATTAGTGTGCAGTACAGAGGCAAGCTGCTAAGTTAGTGGGTGTAAAGTTTGAGTAAACAAAATACAAAAACGATCCTTTGCTGTAAAAGAGTAAAAAAAACACTAAACCACATTCATTGAATTATCATTTTCACTAACAGAATCCTTTTCAGTAAAATCTTACTTTAATAAGATGGGGCTGAAACAGTGCTCTCTGTGCCTCTCTCTTCCTGCTCTGTAAGGATTCAGGAAGTGACAGTGGCACATTCCACTGCACTTAGAGGGGAAGAACAGAACTCTCTTTTTCACTTTAGCAAAGCTAGCAGGTTCACAGGACAGCAACAAAATAAATGAAAGTTGTTTTTTTCCGTTTTTGTTTTATTTTATATCATTTAACATCCAGCCCCAACTTTAAGTTCCATTTACTAATGCCTCTCACTGGATTGGTTCAGCCCAAATAGGACTGCCTCAAATAAGCAGTTAATGGGCCATGCAATGATCTTAACCACTTTCATCCAGTAGATGGCGCAGCATGTTGTGTAATGGTGGGCAGACCTGCTTGTGCCTCTTCATTGCACAACATATAGCTGTGAAAAAAAAAATGCTGGGGGAAAAAAAATACATTTTTTTTTTTTTTTTTTTTAAAGTCAATAAAAAAAAATATATTTTTGCCCATATGAGAGGTGAACCACTGCCTCACCTGCCTCTAGTGACTGCACATCACTGCGCTGAGCATGTGCACTCATCTTCTTTGGTCAACCATCACAAGGCCTGTTCTGAGTGAAACCTGTCCTGTGAAACCAGTGTATGGTCCTGCCAACCATACTGCAGCTCAGTTTCAGGGTCTTGGCAATCTTCTTATAGCCTAGGCCATCTTTATGTAGAGCAACAATTCTTTTTTCAGATCCTCAGAGAGTTCTTTGCCATGAGGTGCCATATTGAACTTCCAGGGACCAGTATGAGAGACTGTGAGAGCGATAACACCAAATTTAAAACACCTGCTCCCCATTCACACCTGAGACATTGTAACACTAACGAGTCACATGACACCATGGAGAAAAAATGGCAACTTGAGCCCAATTTGGACATTTCCACTAAGGGGTGTGCTCACTTTTGTTGCCAACGGTTTAGACATTAATGGCTGTGTGTTGCGTTATTTTGAGGGGATAGCAAATTTACACTGTTATACAGGCTGTACACTCACTACTTTACATTGTAGCAAAGTGTAATTTTTTTCAGTGTTGTCACATGAAAAGATATAATAAAATATTTACAAAAATGTGAGGGGTGTACTCACTTTTGTGAGATACTGTATATATATGCATACATACACATATTTAGACATGTCTATGTATGCACATATATATATGTATATATGTGTGTACAAGATTATCTAAGAAGTCTCGTCAGCACTGGGAGGTCCGTCAAAGAAGTTTATAAAGAATTTTTTTAGCTTAAGAACTGTTTATCTCTTTATGCAGGGCTCTGTGGGGAAAGCAGAGACACCTAAATTACAATATAACGCTCAAAAAAAGCCCCCAAAGATTTTGTATATTTTTTTCTCCATGCCAGCGACATTTTGATCATAGGGCCTTTAGAAAGAACAATCAAAAATTAACATTTTAGTATTTCTGTGTCTCCCCCACCCTCCAATGTAATATACTCCATCAGGTAAATTTGATCATTGGGAACACATTAGGGGCTAGATTACAAGTGGAGCGATCGAGCGTAAACTTCGCTAGATGGAGGTTTTTTTGCATGCGTTGGGAAGCGCAAGTATTACAAATTGAAAGTAAAAAGTTTGCGTGCAAGCAAAACTGATGCGAGCTAACCAGATATCACGACCACACTAACTTAGATAAGAGCCTTATCTGATCAAGAGAGCACCACCCCTCCAGACAGGCTGGCGCCTCCATAGGAGCCATAGGCGCATAGAGTTCCCACAATAGCTAGGTCGTAGTTCAGGGTACCATTGGAGAGCTCCAGGCCCCTAGATGCCCCAGTCCAAAAAGCGACATGATCCGTGGCTGGGGTCTGGAGTGGTAGCCTGGCAAAGGGGTACTCAGTCCTAGGTAGGGGGGTGTCAAAACCGCAGGTTCCTGAGTGAGCTCCCTCTTAGTAATCAACTAACCCATGGCCATCAAAGGTACGACTAGTCCCCAGAAGAGCGGAGCTCTGGTCAAAGGGCTTCGGAAGCGACCTAGGTTAAAGTTCAGCAGGAATCTCCAGCAATCCCAGCCAGCAAATAGTTCCATAAGATTCTGGCTGGGACTCAGCAAGGCCGTAAGGGGCAATGCAGGGTAGTGATCAGCTTTTTCAGGGCAAAGTTCAAACACTGTAACAAACAAAGGGAAATTGGTGGAAAACACAGTAATCCAAATATGTAAGGGGTTGTCCTGGTATCAGTGACATCAATATTTCACATTCCAAAGTTCTTTACATACAGGATAATGTACTTTTTATTGTAAATACATATTTCTATATATCTATATATACCTATACCTGTATATATATATATTCCTATAGATTATAGGTATAGATATCTATTTTACATTAACATTATCACATAAATAAATATAGAAATATATATTTAATAATACAAATTCTATGTTTAGAACATAGGAATCTAAAATGAAATGTTAAGAACATAGGAATGTAAAATATGTATAACACGAATCGAGGTTCGCGATTTAGGTCTAACATGGTGTCGGGTTAGGGCATATAAATAATTTACTAATCTTACATTGCGTTATTGAAATATTAAAAATTAAATATTAAAAAATATTACAAATAATTCAACATACAGTAAAAACAAATGTTATATATATATATATATATATATATATATATATATATATATATATATATAGTGCACTCCACTAATATTGGCACCCTCAGTAAATATAAGAAAAGAAGGCTGTGAAAAATTGACCTTATTTAACCTTTTTTTGTTAAAAAATTACACAAAAATACTCTGCTCTTATGAATCAAACAGTTGCAAACATAACAGGTTTATAAAAAAAATTCTTTGTTAAATATATGTATGGCACAATATATTGATTAAACAATAAAGACAATTTTTCACAGCCTTCTTTGCTCATAATTATCAAGAGTGCCAATATTAGTGGAGGGCACTATAGATAGATACCGTATTCTATGGATTATTTAGCATTTTTTGCAGCATGTATAATATTGAAACTTTAATAACAATTATTAAAAAAATATTAGCCATACCGTAAAATATTCTAAATAATTCACAGAATATATCTATTGTTACAGTAAGTATACAAATGTCTAATTTTTATTAATATTTAATATTTCAAGAACGCACATTGAGGTTAGCAATTCTTCATGTGCACTTACCCAACAGCGCGTTAGACCTAAAAAGTGAACCACGATGAGCGTTTACGCATATTTTACATTTCTATGTTCTTCATATAAAAAATAATGTACTTTTGATTCTTAAATTTATATTTCTCTCTATATATATATATGATACTGTTAATGATGTCTGCTCTTTCTGCTTTCTCAGCCCCTTTCAGTGGGTGTTTTGGGAGCTTCTAAGTAAGTTTTTAAGAGGTTTTATACTGGATTTTTATATCAGTATCTGTGCATATTCTTCTTTGAAGTAGTGTCTATTACATGCAATTATATGACAATTGGTGTATACTGTCCCTTTAAATACATCTGTACACAGATCTATGTTTATATATATATATATATATATATATATATATATATATTTACATACACATATTTAGACATGTGTATGTATGCATATATATGTTAAACCCCTTTGCAGCCCTTTTTTTTTGTCAAACACCTTACACCATATATTATTATTATATACAGTATATATATTACACCATACATTTTTAAGCTCTTTATTTGATAAGAAAAAAAATGAAAATATTTTTTATGAGACTGTGTTTATATATATATATATATATATATATATATATATATATATATATATATATATATAAAACTGTGGGGGTATATGTGTGTGTATGTATGTATGTTTGTATGTATGTATATGTGTGTATATATGTGTGTGTGTCTGTATGTGCTAGTGTTTATATATGTGTGTCTGTGTTTGTGTTTATATATGTGTGTCTGTGTCTGTGTTTATATATGTGTGTGTTTGTCAGAGTAAATGAATGTCCCTTGAATGTTTCCTGGTAAGCAGATACTTGTCACATGTCTTAAAAAGCTTAACATTACAAACCTGAAAGGGCTGCTATTTTAATTTATCATTATTGATTTTTATTATAAAGAAAATGTACTGTCATTTTTTTATCAGGTTTTTATCATCTTTTTGCGCACAGCGGAAATAATGAGTTGAAAGTAAACACGTTCGCTCAAGCAAAATCACGATTTATGCTTGTTGGGTTAGCGCGGCTTGAGAGCTCACGTAAAGGGTAAGGGAAGAAAAAACGTTACATTAAACACAATATAAATACACTTAAAAACAGTTACAATAATCTATACCTAAATATATAGTGCCCTCCACTAATAATCTGTTGGTGCTCCACAAATAACCGATAAAAAAAAAAAAGATATATATATATATATACACACAACTTTTCACTTTCAACTTGTATTACAAGGGCTAATGCGGGCGCGCTAATTTTTATTTCTAGTGCAGTTAGCTTGCGAGCAAAAAAAAAAAAATTAGAGCACCACATGTAATCTGGCCCATAGTGTGTGTATATATATAAAACCTATATCAAAACCTAATTTCTGCCCAAACTATTCAGATATCCCTTTCTATATAAAATTACCAACATCCTCAGTGTGCCACATGGAGTAAATAAACAGCCTTCTATTACACATAAAGGCCTCTAGTTATCAAGCTCCGGACGTACCTGCCTTCGCCGGCCCCAATACGCTCGCCTCACATCGCCGACGCGGACCTGAATACGTTCGCCAAACTGATAAAAAAAGCTGTCAAAAAGCCGCGCACCAAGTATGGGGAGATGAGCAGCGGACTGTGATAGTTATCACTCATCCGATCTCGCTGCTCTTCGGCTTTTTTACAGATTTATTGATAAGCTATCACTAAGAACCCACACTAACTATACTGTTCTACCCCCTATACCGGCGCCCCCCGCAACGAAATAAAGTTATTAACCCCTAAACCGCCGCTCCTAGACCCCGCCGCAACTATAATAAATGTATTAACCCCTAAACCGCCGCTCCCGGACCCCGCCGCCACCTACATAATACCTATTACCCCTATCCTGCCCCCCCTATACCGCCGCCACCTATAATAAAGTTATTAACCCCTATCCTGCGGATCCCGGACCCCGCCGCAACTAAATAAATTGTTTAACCCCTAAACCGCCGCTCCCGGACCCCGCCGCCATCTATATTAAACGTATTAACCCCTAATCTGCCCCCCCCTACACCGCCGCAACCTATAATAAAATTATTAACCCCTAAACCTAAGTCTAACACTAACCCTAACACCCCCCTAACTTAAATATTAATTAAATAAATCTAAATAAATATTACTCTTATTAAATTAGTTATTTCTATTTAAAACTAAATACCTATAAAATAAACCCTAATATAGCTACAATATTACTAATAATTATACTGTAGCTATTTTAGGATTTATATTTATTTTACAGGCAACTTTGTATTTATTTTAACTAGGTACAATAGTTATTAAATAGTTATTAACTATTTAATAACTACCTAGCTAAAAGAAATACAAAATTACCTGTAAAATAAATCCTAACCTAAGTTACAATTAAACCTAACACTACACTATCATTAAATAAATTAAATTAATTAACTACAAGTAGCTACAATTAAATACAATTAAATAAACTAACTAAAGTACAAAAAACAACAACACTAAATTACAGAAAAAAAAAGATTACAAGAATTTTAAACTAATTACACCTAATCTAAGCCCCCTAATAAAATAAAAAAAATAAAAATAATAAAAGTCCCTACCCTATACTACATTACAAAGTAACCAGCTCTTTTACCAGCCCTTAAAAGGGCTTTTTGCGGGGCATACCCCAAAGTAATCAGCTCTTTTGCATGTAAAAAAAAATACAACCCCCCCCAACATTAAAACCCACCACCCACATACCCCTACTCTAACCCACCCAAACCCCCCTTAAATAAACCTAACACTACCCCCCTGAAGATCTCCCTACCTTGAGTCGTGTTCCAGCGTATTTGAGGTTGACGGCTTGATAACTAGAGGCAAAAATGTAAATTAAAGGTCTATAGTAGTCCATTAAACAAGAGACTGAATCCACATAAGAAAACACCCATAATTTGCAAAAACTTTGAAAAAGAAAACCGAAAATTGGATTGTGCCACTTGGAAAAAGGAACTGAGACTTTCTATTACTTAGTGGTCATTTTAATTATAAATTTAAAGAATGATATCACTGTGATAATAAAAATAATAACAAATACACCAAAACAGAAAACGATCTGCAGCAATGTATTATTTCTTTCAATGAAATACCTCTGAGTTAAATCACAATCAGCTAGATTACGAGTTTTCAGCACTATAGGGAAATTAACGAACCCCACGAAAACTGCGTTATTTCACCTCCCTATAGCGCTGCTATCACAGGTTTACAAAAAGCAGGGTTGTGCGGCCGATATGGTGGTGTTGAGCTCCATACTGCACTGAAATACAAGCGCTGCTTTGACGTGCTCGTGCACGATTTCCCCATAGACATCAATGGGGAGAGCCAGCAAAAAAAAGAATAACACCTACGATCGCGGAAATAAAAGCTCCATAACGCAGCCCCATTGATGTCTATGGGGAAAGAAAAAGTTATGTTAAAACCTAACACCCTAACATAAAAACCATGTCAAAACACCCCCTAATCTGCTGCCCCCGACATCGCCGCAACCTACATAAATGTTATTAACCACTAATCTGCCATCCTTAACATTGCTGCCACCTAAATAAAAATATTAACCCCTAATCTGTCGCCCCCAATGTCGCTGCCACCTAAATACACTTATTAACCCCTAATCGGCCACCCTTAACATCGCCGCCACCTACATTACAGTTATTAACCCCTAATCTGCCTCCCCCAATGTCGCTGCCACTATACTAAAGTTATTAACTCCTAAACCTCTGGCCTCCAACATCACTAACACTAAATAAATATATTAACCCCTAAGCATAACCCTAACCCTAATGTAACCCTAAGCCTAACACCCCCTAACTTAAATATAATTAAAATAAAGCTAAATAAACCTTACAATTATTACCTAAATAATTCCTATTTAAAACTAAATACATATTTACCTGTAAAAAAAACCTATGCTAGCTACAATATAACTAATAGTTATATTGTAGCAGCTATCTTAGGTTCTATTTTTATTTCACAGGTAAGTTTGTATTTATTTTAACTAGGTAGACTAGTTAGTAAATAGTTATTAACTATTTAATAACTACCTAGCTAAAATAAATACAAAGTTACATGTAAAATAAAACCTAAACTGCCTTACACTAAAAACTAACATTACAATAAAATAAAATAAATTAAATTATTAAAATATAATTTTCTAAATTAAAAAAAATAAACACTAAATTACAAAAATTAAAAAACCAAATTATCAAAAATAAAAATGAATTACTCTTAATCTAATAGCCCTATCAAAATAAAAAACCCACCCAAAATAAAATAAAACCCTAGCCTACACTAAACTGCCAATGGCCCTTAAAGGGCCTTTTTTGTGGGTATTGCCCCAAAGAAATCAGCTCTTTTACCTGTAAATAAAAATACAAAACACCACCCAACAGTAAAACCCAACACCCAACCAACCCCCCCAAATAAAAACCTATCTAAATAAACCTAAGCTAACCATTGCCCTGAAAAGGGCATTTGGATGGGCATTGCCCTTAAAAGGGCATTTAGCTCTTTTACATTGCCCAAAACCCTAAGCTAAAAAAACACACCAAAAAACCCTTAAAAAAACCTAAGACTAACCCCTGACGATCCCCTTACAGTTTTCGAAGTCCGGACATCCATCCTCATCCAGCTGGTGAAGTCATCATCCAGACGGCAAAAAGTCTTCATCCGGGCGGCCTCTTCCATCTGCATCCAGCCGGGCACAGTTCTCATCCAGACGGCAAGAAGTCTTCATCCAGACGGCATCTTCTATCTTCATCCATCCGGCGCGGAGCTGGTCCATCTTCAAGACATTCAGCCCGGAGCATCCTCTTCTTACGATGGTCATTGTAGAATGAAGTTTCCCTTTAAGTGACGTCATCCAAGATGGTGTCCCTTACATTCCTATTGGCTGAAAGATTTCTATCAGCCAATAGGAATTAAAGGTGAAAAAATAAATTGGCTGGTGCAATCAGCCAATAGGATTGAGCTTTCATCCTATTGGCTGAGCTCAATCCTATTGGCTGATTGCACCAGCCAATAGGATTTTTTCACCTTTAATTCCTATTGGCTGATAGAAATCTTTCAGCCAATAGGAATGTAAGGGACACCATCTTGGATGACGTCACTTAAAGGGAAACTTCATTCTACAGCGAGTATCGTAAGAAGAGGATGCTCCGCGCTGGATGTCCCCGGATGGACCCGCTCAGCGCCGGATGGATGAAGATAGAAGATGCCGTCTGGATGAGGACTTCGCCGGCTGCGTGAAGATGGAAGAGGCTGCCCGGATGAAGATTTCTTGCCTCCTGGATGATGTCTTCGCCGGCTGGATGAGGATGGATGTTCGGACTTCGAAAACTGTAAGTGGATCTTCGGGGGTTAGTGTTAGGTTTTTTAAGGTTTTTTTTGGGTGGGTTTTTTTTTAGCTTAGGGTTTTGGGCAATGTAAAAGAGCTAAATGCCCTTTTCAGTGCAATGGTTAGCTTAGGTTTAATTAGATTAGGTTGGTTGGTTGGGTGGTGGGTGGGTTTTACTGTTGGGGGCATTTGTATTTCTTTTTACAGGTAAAAGAACTGATTTCTTTGGGCCATTGGCAGTTTATTGTAGGCTAGGGTTTTTTATTTGGGGGGGGGGGCTTTTTTATTTTGATAGGGCTATTAGATTAGGAGTAATTTTATTTATTTTTGATAATGTGTTTTTTTATTTTTTGTAATTTAGTGTTTATTTTTTTGCAATTTAGAAAATTGTATTTTAATAATTTAATTTATTTTATTGTAATGTTAGTTTTTAGTGTAAGGCAGGTTAGGTTTTATTTTACAGGTAACTTTGTATTTATTTTAGCTAGGTAGTTATTAAATAGTTAATAACTATTTACTAACTAGTCTACCTAGTTAAAATAAATACAAACTTACCTGTGAAATAAAAATAAAACCTAAGATAGCTACAATATAACTATTAGTTATATTGTAGCTAGCTTAGGTTTTTTTTTACAGGTAAGTATGTATTTAGTTTAAAAAAGGAATTATTTAGGTAATAATTGTAAGGTTTATTTAGCTTTATTTTAATTATATTTAAGTTAGGGGGTGTTAGGGTTAGACTTAGGGTTACGTTAGGGTAAGGGTTAGACTTAGGGTTACGTTAGGGTTAGGGGTTAATATATATATGTAGAGTTAGTGATGTGTGAGGTCAGAGGTTTAGGGGTTAATAATTTATTTAAATGAACAATAAACCCAACTTTTTTCTTTCATTATTCAGATAGATAATAAAATGTTAAACAACATTCCAATTTACTTCTATTATTTAATTTGCTTCATTCTTTAGATATCCTTTGTTTAAGAAATAGCAATGCACACGGGTGAGCCAATCACACAAGGCATCTATATGCAGCCACCAATCAGAAGCTTCTGAGCCTAGGATATCAAGATAGCACAGGAGTAATCAGCGCTTAAAATCTAAAAAGGATACCTAAGCCACTCTCCACTATCTCCTCAAGATAGAAAAAATGGACAAACAATATGGCGAATGAGAGGGCGCTAATAAGCTTGGTATACTTAACACACCTAATTAGTTTAGGTCAAAACAAAAAATAAATCATAAGCGGTGTAGTTTGTAAATCTTTTACTAGTGGAAATATCCCTATTACAAAATTTTATAAAACAGTATATGAAAACATTTAAAGACACATGAATTAAAATTAGATACAATATTTATGACTAGTGCTGAAGGAATCCCTGATACATAAATTTATAAAACAATATATGAAAACATTTAAAGACACATGAATTAAAATGCTTTTAGAGACACATGAATTAAAATTAGATACAATGTTCTGACTAGTGCTGTAGGAATACCACCCTGATATAAAATATATATTTACAATAAGCGCTTTTTTTGGAAATGTATTGATCAATGTTTGATTCCTTAAAATCAGTTGGTTTATTCCTGGATATAAGGGACAGTCTTTATAGTCCTTATAAATTTTCAACAGATGCAATTACTTTGGGTTGTATGGTTTATTGCATACAAAACTATCAGTGTGATAAAATATACTGGATAAAAGCAATAAAAAGTTCCTTATTTACGACACTTTGTATCCTTGCTTGGTTGTATATATCACTTTAACTCACAGAAAGATACAGCGACATCCGGATACAGTCGCTGTGGTGTATTTCAGAGACTGTGGTCTTTAATCGTAACACGCTCCTTGCGTGTGGGCCGCTTTATGTGCTGCAGCTCCTATCCTCTGGCACAGGATTCTCGACTCCCTCCGTGGGGAGGTTACCAGCAGAGGTACGCCGCTCTTTGTGTGTGAATATCTGATGAGCTGTTAGCTTACAGTTTCCAATACTCACAGCTCCCTGTTTGTGACAAGCAGTCTTGATGCAAGTATGATCCTCGAGATGAATGGGCACCCGCTCTTAGCGTTAATACGCGCGGGTAAATACTAGGTACCTAGTGGGTTTGGTTCTGGTAACAGGCAACTTCAACTTCTACGCGTTTCACCCATGTGTGTGGGCTTTATCAAGATATCAGTTGCTGCCAGAACTCGGATTTAAAAAGCCATTACTTCCTTCTCATTGGTTAATATGTTTCCAGGTGATTGTTTCTTAAGGTGGATTTCTCAGGTGAATGATTCTTAAGGTGGAGTCACAATAGTTCTTATTTGTTCCTTTGGGAATCTTAATTTCCCATGTTTTCTTGTTAAGTTTCTTTGACACTATTTGGTATATGTAAAGCAATAGTTATCTGAATATAATTGTTATTAATACTACTTCAGGGTGGTAATTCTTAAGGGTGGTATTCCATTATTAAAAACGAAAAACAAAACAATATGATTACAATGAAAATCTTGATAAAAGATAATAATAATTACGCAAATTTTTTTGAATAGATATATGAATATAGATGTAAAAAATATATATTAAACACTATGATCTAGGGAAATAATTTTATAATAAATTATATAATTGATATGACTATGATTATGTATATTTGTTCTTGTGTGATAAAATGAGCTTTTAATAATACTCTACTCCTATTATTTATTCTCTTTAAAAATGAATCTGTTAGTTTTTTACTGTTACACATAAAGTGTTAGATTTATCCCCCTTTTTAGCAGTATAACCCGTTAGAATACCCACCTATTTATTTATGTGTAACAGTAAAAAACTAACAGATTCATTTTTAAAGAGAATAAATAATAGGAGTAGAGTATTATTAAAAGCTCATTTTATCACACAAGAACAAATATACATAATCATAGTCATATCAATTATATAATTTATTATAAAATTATTTCCCTAGATCATAGTGTTTAATATATATTTTTTACATCTATATTCATATATCTATTCAAAAAAAAAAAAAAAAAAAAAAAAAAAAATTTGCGTAATTATTATTATCTTTTATCAAGATTTTCATTGTAATCATATTGTTTTGTTTTTCGTTTTTAATAATGGAATACCACCCTTAAGAATTACCACCCTGAAGTAGTATTAATAACAATTATATTCAGATAACTATTGCTTTACATATACCAAATAGTGTCAAAGAAACTTAACAAGAAAACATGGGAAATTAAGATTCCCAAAGGAACAAATAAGAACTATTGTGACTCCACCTTAAGAATCATTCACCTGAGAAATCCACCTTAAGAAACAATCACCTGGAAACATATTAACCAATGAGAAGGAAGTAATGGCTTTTTAAATCCGAGTTCTGGCAGCAACTGATATCTTGATAAAGCCCACACACATGGGTGAAACGCGTAGAAGTTGAAGTTGCCTGTTACCAGAACCAAACCCACTAGGTACCTAGTATTTACCCGCGCGTATTAACGCTAAGAGCGGGTGCCCATTCATCTCGAGGATCATACTTGCATCAAGACTGCTTGTCACAAACAGGGAGCTGTGAGTATTGGAAACTGTAAGCTAACAGCTCATCAGATATTCACACACAAAGAGCGGCGTACCTCTGCTGGTAACCTCCCCACGGAGGGAGTCGAGAATCCTGTGCCAGAGGATAGGAGCTGCAGCACATAAAGCGGCCCACACGCAAGGAGCGTGTTACGATTAAAGACCACAGTCTCTGAAATACACCACAGCGACATCCGGATACAGTCGCTGCATCTTTCTGTGAGTTAAAGTGATATATACAACCAAGCAAGGATACAAAGTGTCGTAAATAAGGAACTTTTTATTGCTTTTATCCAGTATATTTTATCACACTGATAGTTTTGTATGCAATAAACCATACAACCCAAAGTAATTGCATCTGTTGAAAATTTATAAGGACTATAAAGACTGTCCCTTATATCCAGGAATAAACCAACTGATTTTAAGGAATCAAACATTGATCAATACATTTCCAAAAAAAGCGCTTATTGTAAATATATATTTTATATCAGGGTGGTATTCCTACAGCACTAGTCAGAACATTGTATCTAATTTTAATTCATGTGTCTCTAAAAGCATTTTAATTCATGTGTCTTTAAATGTTTTCATATATTGTTTTATAAATTTATGTATCAGGGATTCCTTCAGCACTAGTCATAAATATTGTATCTAATTTTAATTCATGTGTCTTTAAATGTTTTCATATACTGTTTTATAAAATTTTGTAATAGGGATATTTCCACTAGTAAAAGATTTACAAACTACACCGCTTATGATTTATTTTTTGTTTTGACCTAAACTAATTAGGTGTGTTAAGTATACCAAGCTTATTAGCGCCCTCTCATTCGCCATATTGTTTGTCCTAGGATATCAAGACAATAAAGCAAATTAGATAATAGAAGTAAATTAGAAAGTTGTTTAAAATTGCATTCTACATCATGAAATAAAAAAAATGGAGTTTAATGTCCCTTTAAGTATATTTCGTTGTGGGGGGCTTGCGGTTTAGTGGTTAGTTGGTTTATTATAGAGGCGGTGTGGGCGGGTGGCATGTTAAGGGTTAATAATCTTTAAAAAGTGTTTACGATGCCGGTGGGCGGCGGTTTGGGGGTTCATAGGTTTATAGTGGTGACGATTTTGGGGAGTGGCGGAATAGGGGTTAATAAAAAATATTATATAATTTTATTTTAGTGTTTGCGATGCGGGAGGGCTTCAGTTTAGGGGTTAATAGGTAGTTTATGGGTGTTAGTGTACTTTTTAACACTTTAGTTATGAGTTTTATGCTACAGCTTTGTAACGTAAAACTCATAACTACTGAGTTTAGATGGCGGTACAGATCTTGTCGGTTAACGGGTGTACCGCTCACTATTTGGCCTCCCAGTCAAACTCGTAATAGCGGCGCTATGGAAGTCTCATTGATAAAGGACTTTTTTAAAAGTGCGGTACTGACGTTGCGTGACAGCCAAAAAGGTGTGCGGTACAGCTATACCTACAAGACTTGTAATAGCGGCGTTAGGGAAAAAGCAGTGTTATGAAGCATAACGATGCTTTTTCACTCATAACGCAAAACTCTAGCTGAACATTTTCGAATTGCTACATGCATCACCAGACAACTCATATAATTGTTCTACACTATAAACAGAGGAAGATTTCAGTATCAAGTGAGTTCTTATGTGAGACATATTAGCCCCTTTCCTACTATATAAAGTATTCAGCAGATTCACAATGTTTCAGAGAAATGTTTCTTGTTTTGGTGAAGTTTTGTATGTTTAATTCTAGAGGAATTTAAGCCAGTCTGCACGTAACATAACTAGTAACCCACTCTGTAAAACTGTACAAGATTTAAAGAAACCTTCACCTAGATTACGAGTTTTGCGTTAACAGAGGTGCGGTGCTAACCAGCAGTTTTCCCTCACCGCTCACCTACAGACAACGCTGGTATTACGGGTTTTTAGAAACCCGGCGTTAGCCGCAGAAAAGTGAGCGGAAAGCAAACTTTAGCTCCACATCTCACCTCAATACCAGCGCTGCTTACGGTAGCGGTGAGCTGGCAAAACGTGCTCATGCACGATTTCCCCATAGGAATCAATGGGAGAGAGCCAGCTGAAGAAAAACCTAACACCTGCAAAAAAGCAGCGTTCAGCTCTTAACGCAGCCCCATTGATTCCTATGGGGAAACACATTTTATGTCTACACCTAACACCCTAACATGAACCCGAGTCTAAACGCCCCTAATCTTACACTTATTAACCCCTAATCCGCCGCCCCCGACATCGCCGACACCTGAATAATATTATTAACCCCTAATCTGCCGCTCTATTCTACCTAGTTAAATACAAAGTTGCCTGCAAAATAAAAATAAACCCTAAGCTAGATACAATGTAACTATTAGTTATATTGTAGCTATCTTATGGTTTATTTTATAGGTAAGTATTTAGTTTTAAAAAGGAATAATTTAGTGAATTGTAGTAATTTTATTTAGATATATTTAAATTATATTTAAGTTAGGGGGTGTTAGGGTTAGGGTTAGACTTAGATTTAGAGGTTAATACATTTAATATAGTTGCGGCGATGTTGGGGGCGGCAGATTAGGGATTAATAAATGTAGGTAGGTGTCGGCGATGTTAGAGACGGCAGATTAGGGGTTAATAAAATTTAACTAGTGTTTGCGATGCGGGAAGGCGGCAGTTTAGGGGTTAATATATTTTTTATAGTGGCGGCGATGTCCGGTTCGGCAGATTAGGGGTTAAAAAATATTTTTAAGTGTTTGCGATGTGGGGGGGCCTCGGTTTAGGGGTTAATAGGTAGTTTATGGGTGTTAGTGTACTTTTTAGCACTTTAGTTAAGAGTTTTATACTACGGCGTTAGCCCATAAAACTCTTAACTACTGACTTTTAAATGCTGTATCAGTCTTGACAGGAGAGACTGTACCGCTCACTTTTTGGAAGACTCGTATTACCGGCGTTAGGCAAATCCCATTGAAAATATAGGATACGCAATTGACGTAAGTGGATTTGCGGTATTTTCGAGTCTGACCAAAAAAGTGAGTGGTGAGCCTGTCATTTCAAGACTCGTAATACCAGCGGGCGTTAAAAAGCAGCGTTGTGACCTCTCAACACTGCTTTTAAGGCTAACGCAAGACTCGTAGTCTAAACGATTGTTCTCTAGAATTGTTATTGTTTAAAAAGATAGATAATCCCTTTATTACTCATTCCTCAGTTTTGCATAACCAACACTGTTATATTAATACACTTAACCTCTATGATTACCTTGTATCTAAGCCTCTGCAAACTGCCCCCTTATTTCAGAATTTTTTACAGACTTGTATTTTAGCCAATCAGTGCTGACTCCACGGGAGTGAGTACAATGGTATCCATATGGTACACATGAACTTGCATTGTCTAACTGTGAAAGACTGACAAAATTCACTGAGATAAGAACCGGCGTTCAAGGTCTTATAAATTAGCATATGAGCCTACCTAGGTTTAGCTTTTAACAAATAATACCAAGAGAACAAAGCAAATTTGATGATAAAATTAAATTGGAAAATTGTTTAAAATTGCCTGCCCTGTTTGAGTCAAGAAAGTTTAATTTTGACTAGACTGTCCCTTCAAGCCTGGATGAACCTTAATTATACAGAAATTATTGCTGGAATAAGGAGTTACTTTTATTAAACTCTTCTTTCTTTTCATTTTGAACTCTTCCCTGCTCGATTACTTTTTGCTTAAATAAAATAGATTTACAATGTTGCAATAAAGATATGCTTTCCAAAGCTCAAGGCATGTTACACTGCATTGTGGTAGTGAAGCAGTTACTTTCATATCAAACAACTTTATCTTTTTGTTTTTTGGCGGCTGATGAAACTCTTAGTAACAAATAACAACTTTGACAACTGAAATTATATCTATGGAAAGAAGGTCAGTATGACTCATAGTCAGCTGATCTTGTACTGAACAAATGAATCATGCAAAAAAAAAAAAAAAGGTGTTTAATGAACTGTTATAAAACAAGTAGTGTAAATGTTATGACATCACTCACCTTAGGCCTTCAGTGACTCAGCTAATCAGCCTACAATGAAATGGCAATACATTACGTTACAATAAAAAACTGCAAGTAAAGTATTTAACCAATCATTTTCATTACAAGATAGAGGGACCGATTTATCATTTGTTGGCTGGACATGATCCACTGTAGAGGATCATGTCCGCCCGACATGGCTAAATGCCCATTGCACAAGCAGTGAACTGCTTGTGCAATGCCACCCCTGCAGATTTGCGGCCAGTCGGCCGCTAGCAAGTGGTGTCAATCAACCAGATAGTTTGCGATCGGGCGGATTGCTGTCCGCCGCCTCAGAGGCGGCTTACAAGTTAAGGAGCAGCGGTCTTAAGACCACTGCTTCTTAAAGGGGCAGTCTAGTCAAAATTAAACTTTCATGATTCAGATAGGGGATGTAATTTTAAACAACTTTCCAATTTACTTCTATTATCTAATTTGCTCAATTCTTTAGATATCCTTTGTTGAATAAATAGCAATGCACACGTGTGAGCCAATCACACAAGGCCTCTTTGTGCAGCAACCAATCGGCAGCTACTGAGCATATCTAGATATGCTTTTCAGCAAGTGATATCAAGATAATGAAGCAAATGAAATAATAGAAGTAAATTAGAAAGTTGTTTCAAATGACATGCTCTTTCTAAATCACAAAAGAAATAAATTGGGTTTCATGTCCCTTTAACTCCTGTTTCCGGCAAGCCTGAAGGCTCGTGCGGAAACAGCTGTATACAGCCCCATTCGGGCCGTGATAAATCGGCCCCATAATGTACATTTATAGAAGTGATTACATAAAGCATAATTGTATATTCTATATATTTGTATTTTTTTATTTTGTTAATCTATAAAAACTGGCTTAAAGGGACAGTCTTCTTGAACAAGTAGATACTCACTTTATTACCTACTGCCCAGTTTTGCATAATAAATACTGTTATATTAACACTTTTTACCTCTGTTATTACATTGTAGCTAAACCTCTGCAGACTGCCCAATTATCTCAGTGCTTTTTACAAACTCCCATTTCAGCCAATTAGTGCTGACTCATGTATAACATAATAATATAATAAAATGCACTGAAAAAAAAGCTGCCTTCAATGGCTTAGAAATTAGCATAGGTTTAGCCTTCAACAAAGAATACCAAGGGAACAAAGCAAATTTGATGATAAAAGTCAATTTGAAAGTTGTTTAAAATCGCATGCTCTATCTAAATCATGAAAGACTTTACTATCCCTTTAACTGTAATAAATTCTTAGGTTTAATATCAGAACTGAAATATTAAACACAATATCAGTTTTATGATTAATGCATTCATTTTTAAATCCATCCTCTTTCAGGGGTCTGAAACAAAAACTTAAAAGACTAATTCCTCCCTTTTTAAATGATAAGTTGCATTTCTGCTTAAGATGGTCAATGTAAACACGTCAATAATTTAACTTAGTGTAATAATTCAAGTATGAAGATGTACAAAATAGGAAATGGATCCACTAATTAAATGGAGAAAGTGCTTAAATATAGGCATAATATAGAGTAAAGAACAATTGTTGCGGTAAATGCAGCATATATTGAAACTTGGAGAAAGGAAACTAACAGGCCAAATTACAATGTAGCAGTGAAGCAGCAAACAGATATGTAGATCAATCCAGTGAATAGCAAATACTGTAGCTGAAACAAGAAGTAATGCTAGGATACAACTGTCTGGTTACATAAACTCAATCTAGAACATTGGAAACAAGTTAGGTGGAACAAGAGATACTGTAAGGTTGGAGCTATATAGTTATACAAGCTTAGTCCAGTTTATGGAAAAATCAAGCTGTTGCATGAGGAACTGTAAGGCTGGAGAAAACTACTGCACATTTCTAAGAACACAATTCAGCAAGCAAAGCAGGATAATACACTGGTTTTCAGTCAGGGAGAAAGAGGAGATTACATGGTTGCAGTTTCAAATAATGAGAACATCAGGGTTTTATACAGGAATTCAGGCAGTGAACTTTTACACTTTAGCAATTGATGATAATCTGACTGGAGTCATACATAGGTATTCAGGCATAGACAGAGTATTGTGCTAAAGGCAAGTCAGGAGACGGCAGGATATTTTACACAGGAATACAGGCAATGGGAGGTTAAAGCAGTTACCAATGCCAGGCCATAACATCAGGGTCATAAACTGGTATTGAGACAGGCAGATCTAACGGAAAGTCAGGGGCCAACAGGAGGTCCTATACAGAAGTCAGAAAAATCACACCCAGAAGACAGACAGTGAAACAACAAAGGGGTTCAGAGCAATAAGAATTAGATAAACTTACACATGTAGCCAGTTGTGGATTTAAGGCACACAATAGCAATAACTGTAGATTCACAGAAACAGTGAAGGCAATCTGGAAACTATGGGGTGACACAAAATGAATAATAAAGGAAGTGTTGTAACTGTGCCCCTCTTTGGAAGAAGAGACACTTTACTTAAAGGGACATTAAAGGGACACAAAACCCAAAAATGTTATTTTATGATTCAGAAAGAACATACATACATTTTTAAGCAATTTTCCAATTTACTTATTTGATTGTTGTGAAAACCTAGACTTAATGTGATTGACAACAGGTTTACTAAAAGGGGCAAAGAACTGAAATAGTGCCTCTAGGTCTACCAAAAATAACACACACAGATAAGAAAAACACTTTTGGAAAGAGAAAAGTCAAAAGAACAGTTGCATAATCTTATAAATAATTAGGTAACATTTAACCTAGTACTCTAGGGTCAGAACTGTAAAAATCAAATTTCCGAACAAATTAGAGCATCTATTTTTTGCATTAGAATATCCCTTTAATGTAAATAGTGAAGATGTTCCTGGTGACATCCACAGTATGATGGTACAGCTTTTATCTTTTTGTATTTATATCAAGATTGCTTTGAGTATATTAGTTTATTAATTAAAGAGACAGTGCATAAATGGTTAAGAAATGTTTTAATAATATATAAAAACCATAAAACAAGATTCAAATACAATAGAATGCTAAACATGCATTACTTGCCTTAAAATCCATAATAGATTATGTCTCACAGGTGTTTTCTGTCTGGCTAAACAGTAACAGACCTCAGGTGTCCACGTTAATTTCATGTATTGAGTATATTAGTGAATGGGTGTGTATATATTCCTGAAATAAAAGCTAATATACTGCTCATCTTTGTGAAATAAATGTGATAACAAAAATCATAAAAGAAAAACCAAATAAAGTTCTGAATCAAGGATATGTCTGTGTCCTCTGGATGAGTTTTTCAGCTTGTTAGCATTCCTCAGTGAGATCCCATAAAAAAGGAAACAGAAAATTGCAACATAGTGTGAATCTGTAATGGCACTTTGAGGAAGTAGTTGTTTTGTAACAAATGACTACTCACATTTGTTGGAGCTTTCCACTAAGCTCAAGGATATGCGCACTCCCACTTTATACTGATGGGAAAACAGTACACTAGGCAAAACTTGGATACAAATTTATTTTAAAATATATAAAAGCTCAACTGTTCTATATTGAGTTTTATTGCGTCTCTACACTAGCCAGGACACCTGGGGGCTTAGCGCTATTGTCTTGCTACTAAAAAGGTTTTGGTTTCAGCGGTCACACTCCTGCTGATCCATTTACCTCTTTGCAAGTTTGGCGATTTGAAGCATTTGTTACAGCATATCTGCTTTTGTACCCTTACATTGTGGTGTTATCAAGGCTTATGTGACACTTTTATATATTTTAAAATAAATTTGTATCCAAGTTTTGCCTAGTGTACTGTTTTCCCATCAGTATAAAGTGGGAGTGCGCATATCCTTGAGCTTAGTGGAAAGCTCCAACAAATGTGAGTAGTCATTTGTTACAAAACAACTACTTCCTCAAAGTGCCATTACAGATTCACACTATGTTGCAATTTTCTGTTTCCTTTTTTATGGGATCTCACTGAGGAATGCTAACAAGCTGAAAAACTCATCCAGAGGACACAGACATATCCTTGATTCAGAACTTTATTTGGTTTTCCTTTTATGATTTTTGTTATCACATTTATTTCACATTTTTTTCTTTGTGATATTCGGTATATTTATTGTAAAACTGCTCATCTTTGTGTTGGGTTTCTTAAAGAAAATTATTGGACTATAGACCTTAATTAATTTCAGTAATGATCCAATAGCTCTTGCACAGTCACAATGGTTTTGTGCTAGGATATCTGCTGACCACGATACTCCACCGCTAACAACATTTTTGCTCATATTTCCTCATGTATTTCACACAGCCAGAGACAAGGGAAATATGGAGGGTAATATACCCTCACAGCCAGAGATCATTGACTTGTAATACAATGACTAAAAAATAATATTTTGAAAACATAGGAGTGGGAGACATAATGCTATAGTACTAAATCCTGCTTGCCTAGTTAGAGGCCTAAATAGGACCCTGTTCTTGCAGCAATACATGGTCCAATAGTATTTGAATCCTCCCTCCAATCCGTAATTTCTGTGAGAACTTCAATGCTACTCTAAAAAGAATATTCAAGGGGTTAAGAGGATGTGTTCCTCATTCCTCTGTACTAGTCAATACAAGTTTAGGAGATAACACCTTTTTGTTCTGGTGCCATCTTGCAATGACAACAACACTCTTCCAGTCCTGAGCTGGACACAGATATGCAGCTACTGATTGGCTCACCAGCTGTGTCCATCTCAGTAGCATCTGAACATTACTGTTGCGGAAAGGACTTAAATTCAGTGACGTGCAGTGACGTCAGAGGCTGGTGAGGCAGTGGCTAGGATACGCCTTCATTCTTTAGATATCCTTTGTTGAAGAAATAGCAATGCACATGGGTGAGCCAATCACATGTGGTATCTATGTGCAGCCACCAATCAGCAGCTACTGAGCATATTTAGATATGATTTTCAACAAAGGATATCAAAAGAATGAAAAAAATAGATATTAGATGTAAATTGGAAAGTTATTTAAATTTGCATATGGGATTGATATG